>NC_069500.1:901917738-902085238 GCF_027579735.1 Bombina bombina
CCATTTTTATGGAGTTCAACAGCTAAAAGAACTTGATAAAACTTTTTAACTTATTACTGAGTACCAGACCGGTTTTGTACAATGGCAAAAAAACACTAAAATGATCCACTGCCATATTGGATGATGTTAATAAGCAGCATCACCAAACAGATGAAAAAAAAACCCTTCCTAGTCAATCAATTAGTTAAAAATTGATTAGCACTTTTACCCTAATAAAATCACAATTATCAAGCTCTGTATGAAACTTGATGCCCCTGTTTCCGCATGAGCCTTCAGGCTCGCCAGAAACACAAGTTATGAAGCAGCGGTCTAAAGAACGCTGCTCCATAACCTGTCCGCCTACTCTGAGGCAGCGGACAGAGATCGCCAGAAATCAACCCAATACAATGCGATCAGGTTGATTGACACCCCCTGCTGGTTCACAAGAGCTGCTGGTGCAATGATAAATGCAGAGAGCGTATGCTGTCGGCATTTATCGATGTGTAGCGGACATGATCCGCAATTTCGGATCATGTCCATCCGCACCTTGCAAAATAGGCCCCTAAGTCTCTGCTTTTCAACACTAGGCGGTAGCGACACACTGGCAACATTATCTGATTTGTTGTGCATCCGGTGCGTCACAGACACACGGACCAATCAGATAATGCAATAATGCCCGAGGACAGATACTCTCTAGAGTGCTGTGTTCTAATTAGAGCCTTGTGCGCCGCAACCACCTTTGGCAACCTATCCATGGGTCTCATCCCCCACGACTTGCTTTTAAAGGTTCTCGGACAATTCTGTCTGAGAACCTGCAAAAGCATGTAGTTGGGGTGGGACCCATGGTTAGGTTCACAGATTCGGTTGCGGAGCCCGTTTTTGCATTATCTGATTAGTGCGTGTCTCCGTGAGGGACAGGATGTACAACCAATCAGATAATGTTGCCAGTGTGTTGCTAGAACCTTGTTTTTCAACATAAGATACAAAGAGAAAAAGAATTGATAACAGAAGTAAATTAGAAAGTTGTTTAATGTTACATGCTCTATCTGAATCATGAAAGAAAAAAATTGGGTTTCATATCCCTTTAATCATATGCATTTAATTTTTCCACTACGAAACAGCAAATTTAACAATGCAAATAATGATTTTGTGTAGTTTTCGGGAGGTAATGATTTCAAGCTTTAGGGATATTATTGGCAGAAGCATTTGGGTTTACGATCACTGGATAAACACACTGACAACACCGGCCGAAGTTCAGAAATCGCTATCTACCGAAAACCAAAGTGCAACAGTGTAATCAACCCCTAGGAGGTTTATTTAATTTAAAGCATAACCTGAAAAATAAATTACTGGGTCCTAACATGCTAACAGGTTTCTTTTGTTAATTTATAAAAGTGTCTTGTTATCTGCCATGTTCTGCTCGGATCCTTACCCATAAGTTTAACAAATTTGCGGGGGTTAAATACAAAGTAAACTATTCAAAAATCGCATTCTCTAACCAATTAGAGCATGTTATTTTGCTTTATAGTACCACGTTAATTTATCTTCCCAGAAGTCTTAGCGGTTATATAAGCCAATATACAAAGTTGTTCTGCGGTTATATAAGCCAATATACAAAGTTGTTCTGTAAGACAACTGATTGCCTATTGGTTACTAAACGTCTCTTATTTATTTTATTTTTTTACAGGGTTTTCTTTTAGACCTGTCCTAGTTTCTCTCAGTTTGTGCTGTTTTTTTATTAATTTGCTCTGGAATAACACAGTAGAATTTAGGCCTGTGCAATCGGCGGTTTTGTTAGCTGCGGAATGCGGGAGAAGGTGGTTGCTTGCGGCATTCAGCTATTTTCTTGTGAAAGTGCAACACACTAAGATCAGGATTTGCAAAGATTATCATTTAAAGGATCACTAAACAGCTGAATTGCAAAATTAGCAAATTCATAATAAAAAAAGAAAAATGCAGTTGCACTTAAAGGGACAGTCTAGTCAAAATTAAACTTTCATTATTCAGATAGGACTTGTAAATTTAATCAACTTTCCAATTTACTTTTATCATCAAATTAGTTGAAACTAAACCTAGGTAGACTCATATGCTAGTTTCTAAGCCCTTGAAGGCCGCCTCTTGTCACATGCTTTTTTTAATTACTTTTCATAACAACAATCTGATAGTTCATGTGGGCCATATAGATAACACCTTGTCCACGCCCGGGGAGTTATTTAAGATTTAGCACAACACAGTACTAAATACAAGTCAATAGATAATAAATAGTTACAGTCATGTGATCAGGGGGCAGTCAGAAGATGCCTAGATACAAGGTAATCACAGAGGTAAAAAGTATATTAATATAACTGTGTTGGTTATGCAAAACTGGAGAATGAGTAATAAAGGGATTATGTATCTTTTAAAACAATAACAATTCTATTGTAGACTGTCCCTTTAATTTCAAACAAGCAATATATTTTTTCTAACAAATTTAATTTCCCCAACCCCTGTATCATGTGACAACCATCAGCCAATCACAAATGACTGCATAAAAAAGACCTTCTGTCTGAACCATCAAAGTTTTAAAGGGACAGTGAAGTCATTAGACATTCATGATTTAGATGATTTAGACAGAGCATAACATTTTAAACAACTTTCCAATTTACTTCTATTATTTAATTTGCTTCCTTCTCTTGTTAAACTTTGCTGAAAGGTATATCTAGGTAAGCTCAGGAGCAGCAAAGAACCTAGGTTCTAGCTGCTGATTGGTGGCTGCATATATATATATATATATATATATATATATATATATATATATATATAGATTGTCATTGGTTCACCCATGTTTTCAGTTAGATACTAGTTGTGCATTGTTGATCCTTCAACAAATGATAACAAAAGAATAAAGTAAATTTGATGATAGTATGTTCTACCTAAATCATGAAAGAAAATGTTTGGGTTTCATGTCTTTTTTAAGTTTGACTTTAGTGTGCACACAATTGAATAAGAAAACTCTTCAGACCCTAAAGGTTGCCATGTGACTGATTCAGTAAAGCAAACAATAGAGAGACTGGCCAATCAGATGAGTAAAATAAAACCAAAATGTGTTAAAGGGACATTATACACTCATTTTTTCTTTGCATAAATGTTTTGTAGATTATCTATTTATATAGCCCATAAAGTTTGTTTTTTTTACAAAAAATGTATAGTTTTGCTTATTTTTAAATAACATTGCTCTAATTTTCAGACTAATTTTCCTGAAAGTTTTTGGCCTCAAGGCCAAGCTGTGTTAACACAGCCAGTAGAAGAAATTACACTCTCAGTGGGTTATAGAAGAGATAAGGTAATAAAATGTTAATTTTCCATTGTTCTCTCCAAGTATTGGCGATTGGTTATGGACAGATATAAGATAAAGAAGCAGGTATATGTGCACAATGTGATAAAGTAATGAGATCTGATTATACCTACAAGCTCAACCCTTTTATTTGGTTGTGGCTTCAAAATACAAAATCTGCTAATTCATATACACAAATAAACATTAAAAAGGCAAATATCATACATTTTATACTTTGCAGCTGGTAAAAAAAAGTAATTGGCAACATTAAGGGAAAAACAATGTTATAGTATACTGTCCCTTTAAATTCCCTTTTAGGGCCATAAACATACAATACTCATTTCTAATCACAGTACCTACTTAAAGGGACATTATACACTCATTTTTTCTTTGCATAAATGTTTTGTAGATAATCTATTTATATAGCCCATAAAGTTTTTTTTTTTAATTAATGTATAGTTTTGCTTATTTTTAAATAACATTGCTCTGATTTTCAGACTCCTAACCAAGCCCCAAAGTTTTATGTGAATACGCTCGACTACCTACTCCAGCTTGCTCCTGTTTGTGTAAAGGGTCTTTTCATATGCAAAAGAAGGGGGAGGGGGGGGAGTGTCTTATTTGCCACTTGCAGTGGGCTTTCCAGCTACCTTTTCAACAGAGGTAAACTGACAGCTTCTAAGTAAGTTTTTAAACAGTTTTATACTGAATTTTTATATCAGTATCTGTGCATCTTATTCTTTATAGTAGTGTCTATTACATGCAGTTATATGAAAATGAGTGTATACTGTCCCTTTAAAGGGACAGTATACTGTAAAATTAGCTTTTTAAGGTTTATTTGTGTATATTAAAGCTCTGATTTTGTGTTTTGAAGCCACAACCTAATAAAATGGGTTGAGCTTATAGGTATGATCAGATCTCATTACTGTATCACATTGTACACATATACCTGCTTCTTTATCTTATATCTGTCCATAAAACAATCACCAGTACTTTTAGAGAACAATGGAAAATCAACATTTTATTACCTTATCTCTGCTATATCCCACTGGGAGTGTAATTTCTTCTGCTGGCTGTGTTTACAAAGCTTATCTATAGCTTGGACCTGCGGCCACAAACTTTCAGAATAGGTGGGGATACCACATGCTAAATCAACTATTTCAAATGCCAATATAAGGATAAGGAGCAACTTGTAAATAATTGAATACACTCCAGCAGGTAAAGTGGATCATTGGGAACAAATTAAAGGGGAGACCATTTTTGAGTAAACTGTCCCTTTAAGCTACTATCATTGCTGTTTGCATTATTTTTTCCTTCTTAAATTAAAACAACAACAAATCTTCACAGTTCATTAAGCACAGAAAGACATTAGCACATAAAAGCATACCTGGTTGTGATAGGCAAATAGCCAGAAGAACAGAGATACACATACAAAATTGCACAAGGAAAAGCAGCCAACTGATACCATGCAACTGGATGAAATATATGTATTGTCCATGGCAAGTCTTCTCTGATGATGGCTTTCATTGCTGCTCTGATGTACTATGCATTGGTGCACATAGCCTTATATAGCAACAGATGGAGGATATCTTTTTAAACTATAAACATGAGGTATATATAAAGTGACTTTTTAACACCATCTGTAGCAGCTAACCAAGGTGACATAACTATTCTGAGAAAGATGTATTATACACAACAATGAAAAGCAACACGTGTTTGTTTTCTTAGGTGTTTTATTCCAGGGAAATTGTGGCTTTTCAACAAAAGAGATCTGTGAAATGTTTGACTTGCTAGGTTTACCAAATATCCTCTGCATTTCAGATCAAGTGGGAAGATAATGACAAAAGGGAAATTGGAGCTATCTTAATCCTTTTTATCAGGTGTAGGCAAGCCCTGATGAAAGACTAATGGAAAAAAACCTCATCGCTCTCAATCGAAATGGAAAAAAATAAGTAAATTCTGTGTTTGATATTATTGGGGTGAAAGGGTTAAGCAAAGGTAATATTTAAATGAGTCTCTGATGAAGAATGTGTATTGCATATTGCAATTGTTTTTCACATAACATTAATCAGATCACATCACAACTTAATAAATGGTGTCTGCCTATCTTTATTGTTTATATAAATATTTCTTTTTAGTTTAGAATGTAGGGTTTTAGAAATTAGGTTTATAAAATAATATGAACAGCCTTTATTCAAAATCAAGCTAGAATTCCAACTTGCGGCAAAATCCACTTGAAAAAATTCAAGTCGCTATTCAAAATTAAACAGTCTGATATATGCATGGAAAATATACGTGCTTGCAATATTTAGGGCCAAAATGATGAGTGGGGCGTTATTTAGCGCTTATGCTAGAGCATTAATTGCGCTAAAGGTAATCTTTTTGCGCACTTCAGGTTGCACTCGTATTATGCGTTAAAAGTAAAAAGTTTGCTCTCTCGCGCTAACATGACGAGCACAAACAGCTTACTTCTAGCGCAATTAGAATATTGCACATGCGATAATCTGTTCCACCATAGAAGTCAATGAAGTAAAAAAAGTGGGAAAAAAACGAACACCTGTTTGCGTGCTAACCTAAACTCATGTTCTCAAGGGCGATAACCGGACCGCATATTCTCATATGCGCTAACCTGACCGCATATTCTCATACATATACATATATATATATATATATATATATATATATACACACATACACATATATACACACACACGACTATATATTAGGTATAGATATATACAGAACAGATATCTATTTATAAATAATTATAACATATTCTACTATGGGCAGAACATTGGAATGTTAAATATTTACAGTAAATACAAAGTATAACACAATTAAATATGAATATGGCATACATATGAATTTTCATGTTTTCCTCTACTTGACTGCAAAGGGCTCCAATGCACATATACACACACATATATATATATATATATATATATATATATATATATATATATATATATATATATATAGAGAGAGAGAGAGAGAGAGAGAGAGAGAGAGAGAGAGAGAGAGAGAGAGAGAGAGAGAGCACTGTCTAAGCTGTGTAGAAGTTACATAGCAAATGTTATTCCATTCTTCCAGAACAGACCACTGCACTCACCGGATTTTGTAAAGTTAAAACATCATATATATATATATATATATATATATATATATATATATATATATATACATATACACATACTGTATGTATATATGTGTTTAAATGTGTATATATGTCTGTAAATACATCTGTACACACAAATATACATACACCTGAACCTCATATTTTTGAGCCTTGATAAGGTTCGTATGCAATATTTTTTGAATATTTTTTATTAGATGATGTTATTATGAATGTAAGTGTACTTTGTAATGTATTTTTGTTTGTTTTTTTTGCAACATTTTATTTTCGCAAAACAGTTAACCACAGCTCTGAATCGTAGTAATCATTCTAGCGTAAATTGTGATTGCACTCACGTGATCACATTTACTTTCAACTAGTAATACGAGTGTAATTTAACATGTGTGCAAACGATCGCAAAAACCCAATATCGTTTTTGCACCAACGTTTGCGCTCCACTCGTAATCTGGCCCTTAACGTCTTGGACACTCATTTTGACTTGGAATGCTATTCAAACTTGTATTCTCGCTGAAAATCTTCACCATCTACTTATTGATGAGCACCACTGTAAGCAAAGAAGGAAATAAATCTAGCAAGCAGTGCAGAAAAAAGTAATATATCATTTTATGTTTAGTCCAAATAAAGATTTAATCTATTTTTACATCTTAAGGCACACCTAGGACCCCTTAAATTAAGTTACATGAAAAAAATATTGAAATGTGTAAAAAAAAAAAAAAACTGAAAACAAAAACAAAATTTCTTCTTTCTTTTTTTTTTTTTAACACTGTTTGTTTTTTCCCAGCTTGAAAACTTGTTGGTATTCACTTGTACATCAAGGCCACATATTTTCCCTGCATTTCTTTTTGAATATCCATGAAAATTGTCCTGAACTGCTGATATAATAAACATACTAAACAACACTTAACTAAATAACTAATAAATGAAAGGGACATAAAACCCATTTTTTTTCTCTCATGATTTAGAAAGAGCGTGCAATTTTAAACAACTTTCTAATTTACTTCAATTATTTATTTTGCTTCATTCTCTTGATATCCTTTGCTGAAAAGCATATCTAGATAGGCTCAGAAGCTGCTGATTGGTAGCTGCACATAGATGCCTTGTGTGATTGGCTCTCCCATGTGCATTGCTATTTCTTAAACAAAAGATATCTAAAACATGAAGCAAATTAGATAATAGAAGTAAATTGCAATGATGTTTAAAATTGTATTCTCTACTTGAATCATGAAAGAAAACTTTTGGGTTTAGTGTTCCTTTAACTGTAAACAATGAGATAAACATCAATAAACAGAAATGGATGTAAGACCCGTGGGTCGCATTTATAGTGAAGCCAACAGAAAACAGGGAATCAACTTTAATATCATTAACCATAAAAGGTGGCGGCAATCAGGGCCTAAGTATAGAAAAACCTGCAAAAGAGATGGCCATGGTCCCAAGCAGCTGACAAAAGCGGAGCTCAGATCAATGCACACGATAGAACTTAGGGAGTTCACAGCCCTCGCAACCCAGTGGAGTACTCTCAGGCTCGAGCCTGAGGATGTCACTCCCACTGCAATGGACGTCACTCAACCGCTCAGCCAGCAGCGAGGGTCCTAACCAGCCGCCTAAGCCAGAGTGCATAGCAATTTGAGAAAAAACTCCAAACCTGTAGGTCCAGGATCAATAAGGCGCACAGCATGTCGATACCTGGGGAGTTGAAGTAACCGTCCTCTGGCTTACAGATGTAGTCCGACTAGCCCTCCTCATGTCGTGAACCAGCTACAGGACCCCTTAAGCGAGAACCCGAAATGACTGCTGCCATTTTGCACAACAAAAAAGGGAAATGAGAGGGTGGGGAAGCTTCAGGAAGCCACAGGACCAAAGAGAAAGTTAAATTCCCAACTTGAACTTAGTAAGGGTGAGTACAACTCTCCCTTAATGCAACAATGTAACACTCTCACAACTCAGCTTTCAGTTCCTAAGGGTCTTAACTCTTAGGAACGCTTCAGGCTAAAACTTTTACCTTATACTATCTTAAGGGATTAAATGCCCTATCATCCTAAACTGCTGACATAAAAAACTTACTAAACAATAATTAACTAAATATCTAAGAACTTAACTTTCAACTATGAAATAAACACCAAGAGACAGAAATGGATTTAAAACCCCTGGGTTGCATTTATTGGCAATCAACTTATCAATAACTAGAACAGGTGGCTGCAATCAGGGCCTAAGTATAGAAAACCCCTGCAAAAGGGACGGTCATGGGCCCAAGCATCTGACAAAAGCAGAGTTTAGCTCAGCGCACACAATGGAACTTAGGGAGTTCTCGGCCCACTTCAACCCAGTGGAGCACCCTCATGCTCGAGTCTGAGGATGTCACTCTGACTACAATGGCTGTCACACAACCTCTCAGCCAGCAGCAAGGGCCCTGACCAACAACCACAACAGAATAGACCCTAATAGACCAGACTCTTGCTGCCACCACAATCACCAATTTAGGAGTAAAGAATGTTTTTAATTACTCAAAAACAAATCAATGCCCTCATCAGAAAGGTGGACTCCATCAGGGTGATAAAGGTGTTTATTAGCTGCCGCAATGTTTCCATGCTCCACAATAAAACCCTTGAGTTTCCTGACAATTTTCCTCATGTTTTTTTTCATTTTCTTTTCTACCTGAAAAGCTGCCTTATGGCAGACCATGGGGATCCGATTAGTGCATCCAATCCGTACATTCTGCAACTTTACTTTTATCCAACGCAGAGCTGACTGCATGATTCTGATTAAATCAAAAGTGCGGATGGCCCCCACATCATTGCCACCAAAATGAATAATAAGAATCTGAGGTTTTTCCCACAACCTTGCAGCATCTTGCAATAATGCAATCAGATCAGCCCAACACAACTCCCTATGACCCAGCCACCGTATAACTGCCCGAGACTGGGGCAGTCCCAGCTGACTTCCTCCAGGGACTGCTCAAATGGCTGCCCTAAGCACAAATGAATATCCAGACAAATCAAAGTAGAGGGCGCCACATAGTGCAGATCATATGATAAATAATAAAACAGACACAGATGACATAAGAATCCTACTCACGAGATGTAAAGCACAGATGTGCAATAACAGCAGTCCGGAACCACTTGTCGTCTGGTAGACCAATGGATGATGTCACAGGAACGGATCCTCGTCTCACCAGGGAGAGTCCAGAGATACCACAGGCAGGGGTCAGTTAGCCACGACCAATCCGGTAATGATCGTCCCACAGCACCAGCAGCTGTAATAGCTATAACGGCTCCAAGCAGGTCATCCAATAAAATGATTATAAAAGATCGGCAGCAAGTGAGGAGATGAGATACAACTTAAAAAGTTTATTAAAATAGTAAAAACAACAGCAACGCGTTTCTCAGTGTCAACACACTGTTTCATCAGGCTATATATATATATAAAATTATTAAATTCATTTGGCATTATTGACTATGTTGTTTCATTTCATCAAATAAGGACCATACTAGAATAAAGCAAAAATAATAAAAAGAAAAGACATATTCAAAATAAGTTCATACTTAGAATAAACTAAACTGAATTAAGCAGCAGATAAATCTATACAGAGTGCAAGCACCACTAAGTTTTAGCTAATATAGCGAAGGCATATTTCATCAAGAATATTGTTACATCAGGGCTTTGCCTATACTATGCATGTACATTCTATTAATCAATTATTTAGTGATATGACATATGTATATAAATACATTTAAGTCTGTATCAAACATTCCAAGCCTATCCCTTGTCTATTTTTATTTGTTACTAAAAATGGAAGGCATGAAAAGAAAAATAGAAAGACAAAATCAAACTAGGCTTACATATGCACAAAACTCAGTTTATTATGCTTGTTTTTATTTTACTATATATATATATATATATATATATATATATATATATATACATACACACTAGACAGGGCACTAAGCTTACAAGGGTGCATATTGTTTCATTATACAGTGTACTAAGCTTGCAAGGGCACCCAGAGATTTATTATACAAGGCATTTAAATTACAAGGTAACATTGTGCTGTATTATAGAGGGTACTAATCTTACAAGGGCATACAGTGGTGTATTATACAGGGTACTGCATTCACAAGGGCACACAATGGTGTATTATACAGTGTACTAAGCTTGCAAGGGCACATACAGATGTAATATTAGTACCCTGTATAATACACCACTAAGTTACCTTGTAAGTTAAATGCCTTGTATAATACATCTCTATGTGCACTTGCAAACTTAGTACGCTGTATAATACAAAAATATGCACCCTTGTAAGCTTAGTGCCCTGTATAGTACACCAGTTTGTGCCCTTGTAAGCTTAGTACCTTTTATAATACACCTCTATGTGTCCTTCTAAGATTAGTACCCTGTATAATATACCACTAAGTTACCTTGTAAATTAAATAGCTTGTATAATACAAGGGCACATAGGGGTGTATTATAAAAGGTACTAAGCTTACAAGGGCACATATTAGTGTATAATTCAGGGTGCTGTGTTCATAAAAAAAACACTGGTGTATAACACCAGGTGTCACTTCAGGCATATCGCAATGCAGAATACCAGGCACTCCAATATACGGTTGTCTGTGCCTGCTTTAGCTGAACTGTCTCTTGGGCTAATGAAACACTCTCGAATTTAACATTTCAGGATACGCAATTCCTTTTTATTTGTGTATGTTAACCCTTTATCTGCTAAATGAATCCAGACACTTTTAGCAGTTAATGGATTAATTATCCTGCACAACACCCTAGGTGACCAACAGTAATCCCACCACACGCCATACCTTCACCTGGGATTTCTTCTTGTTCTGCATAGTGCTGCCGCCACTTGCCCCAGACTCCCGCCTTCCCGCCATGCACAGCGTAACTACCGCCCATGGACGCAGCTACAAACAATGATCATAGAGCTAAAAAAAACAGCTAGAAGAGTGGCCAGTTTATCACCAGTTGGATGCCTTTCCATCTCATCTCTATGACTAGAGAGGGAGGGTGTTCTGTTGCTATGGTAACAAGGTCCATGGGCTAAGCACAAGCGCACAGCTTTCCATTCGGCGCTTAGTGACTGGGAATCTGCACAACCTAATATATGGGCAATTATATTTGGCTTATATGACGTCACTGATAACCCGAATTGATTCGAATCCTCAATGCATCGATGCAGCATCGTTCAAAGCTGCATCGCGATGCATCGGGGTGACGATTATTTTCGACACCCCTAGTGTACAGGACTTTGGGTAAGAAATCAAAGTTTAAAGATAAGAATAAATAAGGTGGAGCTAAGTATCTAAGAATGAAACAATAATAAATGTATCAGAGCTGTGTCGTTTATACCCTAGAGGACCGTGCTATTTCCTTGAAACCAGGCACCAGGAATGAGTGCTAGATTACAATATGGTGGCAAATGTGGGCATAGCACAAATACGGTCTGTGGGTATAAAAGTTCTCTGCAAGCTGCACTTGTAGCTATAAACTGTTAAAAACAAAAGTGACACTGTGCCTTTAAGACTATACCTGCCTTGGTGTTACCTGTTACTTCCAAGAGGAGAAGTTTTAAAAAATGAAGGAGCTGGTGAAAGCTTTGGTACAAGCTACTGCTGTACAGCAGTAGACAAATCGCTTGCTGACTGCACAAGTTAGCAGCATAATGGATGCGCAGCAAGAGGATAGAGCTACACTTGTTAAAGTATTGTAGCAAATTCTACAGCCTTCTGTAGCTACCCCCACTGTGGATAGGGGGCGCTATATCCGAGCAAATTACTTTTTGCATAAGTTGTCAGAGACAAATGATATTGAGGCTTACCTCACAACTTTTGAGATGATTGCTGTGGGCAGGGCTACTCGCAGCCAGTGGAGGCTCCTCCATTTGTGCACATGAGCACGTGCCCCCCTGTCAGATGCAGAGGAAAAAAAATAATTTTGCTGAATAAAATATAATTTTTCCAATAGCCCCCTATTAGAAAAATTATATTTTATTTCTAACCCCCCAAAAAAAATCTGATGCTTTTTTAATTTTGCTCAATAAAATATAATTTTTCCAATAGCCCCCTATTAGAAAAATTATATTTTATTTCTAACCCCCCAAAAAAAATAAATCTGATGCTTTTTTTTTATTACAGAAAAAAAAATTTGCTTCCTGGTGTGTCTCTTTAAGGCAATCGCACGTGCGATAGAGCCCTATACCCTGCCTGTCAGTGAAGTCTATTTCACTGCAGGCATGTGGGCCAGGCTTAAACTGCTTGCATTCAGATCCCTGTTCGCACAAGCTGAAGTGTGCGAGTGGGGAGGGACAACTTCAAGGAGCCAAGTTCAGCTGCACTCTGATTGGCTGCAGGTATCCCTGCATCACCGGCTCCTCCCCCGCATTAAACAGGCGCAAATCGGCCCTTGTCCGAGGGCCCCCAGCATCTTAGAGGGCTCGCCCCTACTGCAGGCAGATGCATAATGCAGCAGCACTAATTAAGTATTTTTTTTTAATTGTTATTATTTTATTTTAAAATAATATTTTTGATATTTGTCTGTAAGGAACTTTCTGGGGACGGGTTCACATGTGTGCACTGTGCAGTGTTCTGCAGGGCTGAGAGAGTGCGAGCGCTCTTGGCTCATGCAGGGATTCAGGAAGTGACTGAAGTCAGACTGTGGTCATGAAGTGGAACTAGGTAAGACCTGGCCTGGCTGACAGGCAGCATACAGCACCTGCAAAAATGCAATATGTGGACCGGACTCCACCAAACCTGGTCCACATATTGCATTTTTAGACACTTCCAGAATCCAGGCTCCAGTCCAGGACCAGCTCCACCCACCAAGTCACCGCGCGCAGTTACAAACTCTGAGGCGGCAGCAGGCAGGAAGGATAGCGTGTGGTGCTAGGGTGGAACAACTAACTGCATAGCATAGGGATTGCATAGAAGCCATCAGAATTAGAAAAGTTGCAGCAGTAATTTACAAGTGTCTGCTGAGGACAGCCTCTAATTTCATGCAGGGAGCTGGACGAATAATAGCCCCGCCTACTTGTGTGAGCATATTGTGTTTGCAGTCAGTGAGTGAGTGGAGGTTTTGGGGAGAAAGGTGTCACGGTAAGGCTGCTTTACTTTATTGATCCTCCTTACTATAGGGTAGGGCTAACATAAGGTAAAACAAGTCTTCAAACAGGAGCTGCCACTGCTTAAAAATAACGGACCTTTTAAAGATCCCTTCTCTCTGGGGCAGCTGCACCCAAACATTCCTATGTGATCATGTGACATCCTTTTGACTGCCTGCAGACCGGGAGAGTGAGAGAACAGTGAGTAAATGTGTAGCCTGTCATTTATTTTATCAACTGTGTAATATATTTCTCCTTGTGACTTGTGAGCCATGGATCTTCCAATTCTAACCTAGGGGCAGATTTATACATGCAGCTGCAGCATTTGCTAAAGAGTTAGTGAGGTACTATGATAACTTTTTTTATCACAGCAGCTAGCCTTCAAACAATCAGTCTGCATTCCTATGTTTTTAATTCCCTTCAGATAACCTTTGCCCTCTTTGTGTTGGTCTGACACCCTTTAGTGTTCATAAACACACATAGGATTCAGCACACTCCTTCAGTGTTATATGGTGCATGTCCAGCAGCTAAATAATTGTCCTAGTTAGCTCACATAGAATTAAAAGGTTTATTTGTTCTAGACCTTTGCATTTAAATGTTTGTTTTCTTTATGTCTTGGTTTTCTCAGTATTTTCATGATGCATATTTTTGCCCTCTGAAATTTAAAAAAATTCTAATAACCATAAATTATATGCAGGTAACCTCCAAATGTACATTATGAACAAAATGTAATAATGAATTAAAGGGACACTGAACCCACATTTTTCCTTTCATGATTCAGATTTTAACAATTTTAAACAACTTTCCAATTTACTTCTGTTATCTAATATGCTTTGTTCTCTTGATATCTGTTGTAAAAAAGGATACCTAGGTAGGCTCAAAAGCAGCAATGCACTACTGGGAATTAACTGATGTTTAGTGCCTGCACATATATGCCTCATGTCATTGGCTCACCCAATATGTTCAACTAGCTCTCAGTGAGATATTGATGCTCTTTCAATAAAGGATACAAAGAGAATGAAGCAAATTTGATAATATAAGTTATATATAGATATATATACACACACACACATACACATTAAAATGGGCGGAGCCACCTGAGGGTCGGGGTTAGTGCTCCCCCATCCTCAAAAGTCACCAGCCGCCACTGCTCGCAGCATGCCTTAGTGGAGAAGCACAGAAAGCATATGAGGATCTGTCTCACAGCTAAGCTTAAGATTATAAGAAACTAAAAACTGAAATTCTAAGAGGCCAACCTGATGAACAAAAAAGGTGTTTTAAATGTCAAGATGTTAGGGCATATTGTACACAGGGGAGGAGCCTATGCAATGTAATATGGGTGCAAGGGACAGACATAACAATGTTAACCATTGCCAAAATGTCTTTTGTATCCATATATATATGTACTAATCATTTAAGATCTGTGATTGTGGAAGGGAAGAGTGTTAAAGCACTCCTTAATTCAGGGAGTGAGGTTACATTGGTAAAAAGTGTTTTGCTCCAGCCTGAAAAATTAGATAAATATCAAACGCTTGAACATACACTCATGGGAACATACACTCATACCCTACAGCTGAGGTTTAAATTATCACAGATATTGGCACGGTTAAGTGTTGCATAGGGGCAGTACCTGTATTACCCTATGATATGGTATTGGGGAGAGACTTTCCTCATTTTTTGTCAAGTGTGGGAGAAACATTCAGTAGGTCATGGAATTAATCATTTAATCCTGGGAAGGTACAGGAGGTAGAGGGAATGGAAACCATTTTTCCATTCTCCAATATTGATTGGGAACCAGACACTGTACAGGAGGCACCTCTAGTGTGTCTGGGCAATGAGGTGGAAAACCCTCAGAGTAATGCTTCTAGAGGAGACATAGAATTTGAGGATCTAGGAATTAATTCCGAGCTGCCCAATGGGAGGACCCAACTCTGATAGTGGCAAGGGAAAAGGTGAAAGTAATTGAAGGCACTGTCATAGATCCTAAAACTCAATTATGTTTTCCTTATTTTAAGGGGTAATATAACCTGCTTTATAGAATAGAAAAGAAAGGGGTTGAAGAGGTGGAGCAATTATGGGGCACCTTGGTATTGAAAAGACCAGATAAATAATTCTTACACCATTTTATTGGCCTGGCATTTTCATTTCAATAGAGAGATTATGTAAAATCTTGTCCAGAATGTAAGTTGAAGGCTCTATTTAAAGGTTACCACAATCCACTAATACCTCTTCCTGTTATAGAGGTTCCATTTGAGAGAATAGCAATGTATTTGGAAGGACCTTTACTAAAGTCTGCTAGGGGCATGAGTATATTTTAGTTATGGTGGACTATGCTACCCACTTTCCTGAGGCAGTTCCTTTACAGAATACCTCCTCTGAGAATATTGCAATATTGCTAAGAAGCTAATGATAATGTCCAGCAGGGTGGGCATACCAAAGGAAATCCTTACAGATCAGCGAACCCCTTTTATGTCCAAAATTATGAAAGAGTTATGTCAACTTCTTAAAATTAAACAACTAAAAACATCTGTATATCACCCCCAAACTGACGGGCTATTTGAGAGGTTTAATAAAGCTTTAAAAAGCATGTTACGTAAAGTGGTAGACAAGGATGGAAAGAACTGGGATTGTTTGCTAACATAGCTTATGTTTTCCATTAGGGAAGTGCCCCAAGCTTCCACAGGGTTTTTACCATTTGAATTGTTATATGGTAGGCATCTCAGGGGTATACTTGATATTGCAAAAGAAACACGGGTGCAGGAAAATACACCTCACTGTAGTGTTATAGAGCATGTAGCACAAATGCAAGAAAGGATGGAAGCTATAATGCCAATAGCAAGGGAAAATAGTTCTAGTTCTGGTCCCTACAGTTGAAAGTAAATTCCTGGCAAGTTGGCATGGGCCATATGAGATTATTGAACAGATCAATAACGTCAACTATAAAGTGAATCAACCTGGTATAAGGAACCCAGAATAGATCTATCATATAAATGTACTTAAACCGTGGGTAGACAGAGAAGTCTTAACGATAATAAAAGATAAATTTACTTATGCAACAGTTGAGAAAAACCCTGAGGTATATATAGCAGAGACACTAGCTCTCCATCAGAAGCAGGAAGTCAGAGAATTTGTGTCTAAAAACAGAGATGTATTCTCTCCAATACCATGAAGAACACATGTGATCATGCACAATATAATTACAGAACCTGGGAAAAGAATTAATTTGAAGCCATCCCGAATACTTGAGACCAGGAGAGAGGCAGTTAGTGTGGAGGTCAAAAAGATGCTTGAGTTTGGAGTAATAGAGGTTTCACAGAGTGAATGGAGCAACTCAATTGTTTTAGTGCCTAAGCCAAATGTTGAAATAAGGTTTTGTAATGATGCCTCGAGTGGACAAGCTAATAGAGAGCTTGGACAGCTTTAGGTATCTAAGCACAGTAGATCTGCCTAAAGGTTATTGGCAGGTCCCACTGACAGGCAGAGCAAAAGAGAAAACAGCCTTTTCTACACCCAAGGGCCTATTTCAATATAAAGTATTGCCGTTTGGTTTGCATGGTACCCCAGCCACCTTTCAGCATATGATGGATAAAATACTTAGGCCTCATAGAACATATGCAGCTGTCTATCTGGGCGATGTGGTAATTCACAGTGTGGACCGGGAAACATATCTTCCCCGTGTTTTTTTTTTTTTTATTATTTTTTTCCTTTATTGAGGGATTCAAAATCATATACAGCTTCAACATTAAGCTTCAAAGACAATGAAAATAACAGCATTACATGTGTCATCACTTTGACAATCTTGCTTCTCAAAAAAAACACAATAAGCATGACAACAGTACATATAACATCATCTTGGAATCTCAGACAGCGTCTGCTCCTCTATTTTCTCTCATTATTGGAATTCCATACATACATAAAAGGGAAAAGAAAAGAAAAAAGAAAAAAAAAAAAAAAAAAAGGAAAAACCTATCCTAACTCTCTTCCCTCCGCCCGGGGCCCCCCCCCCTTCGCCTCATAGAAACCATTGTCTCCAAAGGTCAGGGTAACTCTCTGATGGAATTAATTGTAAAAAAGCCGGTGAATTACGAAAAACTTTTAATATCTGTAACTGGACCTCACTAGGTCTGCTCAGAATTACCTTATCCCATTTAGCAAAGTATTTTCTTAATTTATTTTCCTCAAATATTAGCGGATCATATAGTTCTAGTAGCATTTGATAATGAACATTGTTTATAACTGAAGCTATACTAGGGGCATTTTTCTCCTTCCATGCTTTAAGTATCATCTGTCTGACTAGGAGAATTAAAGTATTTATCAGAGGCTTATTATGAGTTTTATTCGACACCAAGAAAAAGATTGCCAGGGGCTTCAATACCATTCTATCTGGCAGAAATCTATTCAACCAATATTCCACTTGTTTCCAAAGTTTGATCATTTTTGGGCAGGCATAGAATAGATGGAATAAGTCTGCCGACGGAAAATTGCATCTATAACAAGACATATCCCCCTTCCATTTAGCCATCTTACTAGGCGTTAAATAGGCCCTATTAAGAAGCTTACCATGAGATTCTCTAATTGCCATACTGCTTGAAAATTTTCTTGCCCTATCAAAACTCTCCTGGAAATAACCCCTGTCCAATTCAGGAAAGTCTGATTTCCAGATGGAAAAAAGGTTATCCACCTTCATCTCTGCCTCCTTCAATATCAGCAATCTATAGATATATGATATAGAATAGTTTCCCCGTGAAAATCTGTTAATAACAGGATCTAGTGGACCCAGAGTCCAAGGGTCCTCGACCATAGGTTTCTTACTGTAATAGAAATGTCTTATTTGTAAATAAGCATAGAAAGATCTTTTATCCAACTGAAATTCTCTAGTTAGTGATTCAAATGTTTTTATATGATTTGTAACTGGGTCTACTAACTGATTCATAAACCTCAACTCATTAACAAACCATTTCCTAAAGGCTGATGATTCACAACCACCCTTGAAATCAGGATTACCCCTGATCGGTAAATAACGAGAAAGTGTGTTTTCTACTTTTAATAATTTGCAGATTTTATGCCACGCAAGAACAACATTATAGAATGTATGTTTTAATGAGAGATCCCGGACCTTTGTTGGGTGGGCAGTGTGTAGCAATGCCTTAAGGGCATATGGCGCTATGATACCCTCTTCCACATCAGAGCTCGCAATAAAATTTGCTCCTGTGAGCCAGTCCAGAGCAATTCGGGCAAGGCATGCCAGATTGTAATTTACTAAATTTGGCAGAGCTAATCCGCCCAAATCTTTAGGATGCATTAACCTTGATAGTGAGATACGGGGTTTCTTTGGGGCCCAGAGAAAAGTAGAAAAAGCCGTATTAAACTTTTTAATATCAGCCCTATGCAGAAATGAAGGAATATTCTGAATAAAAAACAGTAATTTTGGAAGCGTTCGCATTTTGATCAATGCTATTTTTGCAGAGAGTGACAGGGGGAGATTGCTCCATTTCTGAATTTCGGCTAGACAACTTCTCCAAATAGGAGCGAGATTCATGTGGTACCATTCCTCTGGGTTTCCTGAGAGGATTATTCCCAGATATTTAATAGATTTATCTGTTAATTTAAAGGGGTTTTGTATATAACTATTTCTATTTTTTATAATCCAGAGAATCTCTGACTTGGAAAGATTTATTCTGTACCCAGCAAATTTACTGAATTCTGATAGAATATTAATTAAGATTGGGATATTTTTAGCAGAGTTTCTTATATAGAAGAGGATATCATCTGCATAAAGTGAAAGCGTAACTTTATGCTGCTTTATTCTTATACCTTCCAAGATCTCTCGGCTCTTCACCGCCAAAGGTTCAATGGCTATATCAAATAATAATGGTGAAAGAGGACAACCCTGTCTTGTTCCCTTATGCAGTGTAATTGGGTCAGATAACAGATTATTAATATTAAGAAAAGAAATTGGGTTCTGGTAGAGGAGTGAAATATATTCATAGAAGTGACCTGAGAAACCAAAATTGTTTAAAGCTGTTAACAGATGATCCCATAGGACGGAGTCAAAGGCTTTTTCTGCATCAACCTTTAACAACGCAAAATCTTGCTTCAGCCCTGACCCCGTCCTATGGGATGCTAATATATATTCGATTATAATCATAGCCCTTCTTATGTTTTTCTGTGCTAACCTACCGGGAATGAATCCGGTTTGATCCGGATGAATAACTTCTCCTATAACCTTTTTAAGACGGTTAGCTAGTATATTTGCTAATAGCTTATAGTCGCTATTCAGAAGTGAGATTGGTCTATATGAGTCCATTAAATTAGGATCTTTATCCTTCTTTAAGATAAGGGTAATATTTGAGGCGGTGAAGAACCGAGAGGGTCTAGAATGCAGCAGAAAATATTTATTAAACAGATCTGTAAGAATCAGAACAGTCTCCTCCGATAATATTTTATAAAATTCAATCGGTAATTGGTCGGGCCCAGGTGCTTTCCCCAAAACTGCCTCTTTAATTGCAGTAAGTGTCTCCTCTGTGGTAATCTCTTTATTCAAGATATTTAGGTGATCTGAGGTGATTTTTGGTCAACTTCTACAGGGGAGTATATTTTCTGATAGAATAATTGAAATTGCTCAACGATATCCTTCGGAGTATTATACTTTTTACCCTCTGATATGATTGTTCCTATGTAATTGTTTTTCCTCTTACTTTTGGAAATATTTGATAGCATTTTGGCAGTCTTCGGGGAGAAAGTACCAAATGTGGCTTTGTTTTTCATATCTTCCTGTATCTGATTTTTAGATAGAAAAGTCTCTCTCTCACTCTTGGCCCTTTGATAACCGTCCCAATTGTCCTTATTAGGATTATCAGTGTATTTGATAAATGTATTTCTAAGATGATTGTTCAATTGAATTTCCCTCGCTCTTATCTTCCTTTTCCTTTTAACCATATATGCCTTAATTTCCCCCCTTAGGCAGGCCTTTGCGGCCTCCCAAAATATTTCTGTTTTAGGAATGTATTCCTTGTTCTGATGTACATAATCCTTCAATTTCTGAGTCGGCCAATTTCTGAAGGGAATATTAGAATATAAAAAGCTAGGAAAGAAAAATTTGGCCCCAAGACCGGCCCCCCTGTTCCTCAACTGGATAGAGAGAGATATAATAGCATGGTCAGATAAAATTATGCTCCCAATATCTGTTTTTATCTCTAATTGCAATAATCTTTCAGATACTAGAAACATGTCTATTCTTGAGAAGGTACGATGTACTTTCGATTCACATGTAAATAATTTCTCGTCCGGGTGTTGGATTCTCCAAATATCCTTTAATTTAAGGCCTTTGGAAAAGGAGTTCAGTATTTTAGCCTCCTTTCTTGATCTATAGGAGCCCCCAGTTCTCAATCTATCCAGCTGAGGGACAAAAACACTATTAAAATCGCCCCCTATAATCAGTTGAGAATCTATGGAATTAACTAATTTTGCGTATAACCCATCCCAGAAATGTGGCTGACATTCATTCGGGGCGTAAAGATTACACAGCGTATACTGACACTCGTTAATCTCTACTTTCAGAATAAGATATCTACCCTCCACATCTTTCTCTTGCGAGATTAACTTAAAATCAAGGTTTTTATTGAAAATGCATGCAACTCCTCTCTTTTTTCTAACTGCTGGTGCCGCAATCACCTCCCCAATCCAACTGATTTTTAACTTTTCTGCCTCCTGCAGGCTCAGATGAGTTTCCTGCAGGAAGACAATATCTGATTTATAACTTTTTAAATGATGTATAATCTTTTTCCTCTTGGCAGGGGAGGAGAACCCACCCACATTCCAGGATAATAAACTAATTGATTTTTTCATCTATGAAAATTTATCACTTAAATCTATTAATAGATGCAACAGCTTAACCGGGACATAGCAGTAGCCCCAGGAGGAGGAGAGAGCATCCAGAACAGAAGAAGAGGAAAGAGAGAAAAGAAAAAAAAAAAAAAAAATAAGACAAAAAGAGAAATAAAAAGATAAACACAAAAACACAGACATCCTGACAGGTCGGTACAATAAAGTCAAATAAGAAATTAGACCTAGTAGCTGGCAAACTTGGATATATACGCCTATACCTTATTCAACTATGTTTTTATTGTTCTCCAAGAATTTTCTAACCTCCTCTACTGAATTCAGAAAATTCACCTTATCTTCTGAAAAGATTTTAATTTTAGCAGGGTAGATCATGGTCGCTTGGTAACCTGCATTTATTAATTTTGAACACCATGGGGCCATATTTCTCCTCCTATTGGCTGTTTCAGCAGAGAAATCCGAGAATAATAAAATACGATCTTTATTTAACTCTACGATGGCTTTCTTTCTATAATATGCTAAGATTCTCTGCTTGTCCTGAAAATTCAATAATTTTACCAAAACTGGCCTTTTAGCTTTTGTGGGATTCTCTTTGTTTTGATATGTACCCAGTCTGTGGACCCTTTCCACCATAATCTCCGTGCTGGAAGGGGGCATATCGAGCAGCCCTGGTAAAGTGCTCTGTACAAATTTCATAAGATCTAAAAACTCAGGGCTCTCAGGGAGGCCTACAATCTTTAAATTGTTCCTCCGTGACCTATCTTCTAAGTCCTCTAAACGGGATTGCATAGTTTCTATACTTTTGGCCTGAGAATTTAATCGGGATTGTTGTACCTGTTGCAAATCGTCTAGATCAGAGATCCTATTTTCAATTTCTCCCAGTCTGCTAGATACTAATTTAAGCTCATTTGTTAGGGTAGTTAGTTCTGTTTTAACTCCTTCAAATTGCGGCATAAATAAATCCGATATTTGTTTGACTAGGTTATTAGTATCAATTAGAGTGTTACAGCCAGGTGAAAAATCAGTTGCGACAGTCTCTATGCTGCCAATACTTGTCCTGGGCTTTCTATCCTTACTCTTAGGTGGCATTGTACCAGAGTCACTCCTATTGATCCCTAAAAATTTATCCATAAAAATAAAGTGAAAAAAGAGAAAAAAGAATCAAAAGTGAATTATACGAGCAAATAGTAGTGTAAGGTGAATAATGAATTGGTGCTGAAGAAAAATAGGAAAAAAAAAGGTGTTGGGCTGCCGAGTGAGGCAGGGGAGATAAGAAAGAAAAAAGAAAAGAAAAAAAAAGATTGTGTGTGATCTAATTGCAATGTGCACTTAGTGAATATTAAAGAAAAAAGAGAAATAAGTGCAAAAAGGGAAAGAAAAAAAATATAGTATTAGTGCCTATATATGTGAAAGAAAAAAAGAAAAAAAATATAATTTAATGTGACTAAAAGGGATCAATATTTACTGCTGTCACTCTGAATCAAATAGGTTTGGCAGATTCTAGCCTAGTATTCGCTATGTCAAAATGGTCACCAACTATATGTCTAACTAATACAAAAGAAACCTGGATAATCAATTTCCACAGTGATTTTAGACAGTTTTGACCAGCTATTACTGAAAAAATCTGAAGCCAGCTGAAAAAAAGAGTACCCCTCATACAAAAAGATGGTTTAGTTAGATTATCCTAGCCAACAGTTTAAACCTAGGATCTTTATATACCCCACATAGACTTAAATATGGTATTACTATAGATAGAATAGTATATATGCTCCTATTACTAAAAAGAAGTTGAACCAGTGAGTTTTTTTCACATATACTATAAATGAACTGAGTTTGATCTATAGCACAACCCATATGGATCATATCTTATACAGACAAATTATAACGTAGCATAACATATTCCTATATATCCTTCTTATAACTTGCTAATGTGGGGAATCATATCATAGCAGGAGATTCTACACAAACACTATATAGCTCTGGCCGCCGCTGAAATTTCAATACTTTTAGGAGTCTTTACCTAGACACAGATAGTGACTTAATCTGTTTTTGTTTTCTAAGTATACAACTGCCTTATATTAGCCTTCCCCAAACATTAGTCACACATCATGTCAGCAGCAGAGATATGAGATCAAACAGATAAACTATAAAGGAGAAGGGGAACCAGGGCTCTTATAATCGTTAAACACAAGTCCCAGCAGATGTAGATTGCCGCTAAGGTCCTGCAGGTATCCCCTGCTCCAGGCAAAAGAGAAATTCCCTTTGATACATTTAGCTAAGTCCTGAACCAGCAACTCGTGATATATCCAGAGTATTTAACAGACAGATATGTGACTTGAAAAAAGGAGCCCACAGTCCTACCAGACATGGGAGCGCATCACAGTTCCCTTACTTTTAAATTGCAAGGATAACAGTCCAAAGCAGAAGACCCCCTGTCCTGCCAGACAGCACAGTTTCCTTAATATCAAATTGCAAAGATGAAAGTTCCACTGTATAAATGCGTAATAGATTGATATGAAAAGGTTGAGGGATGTTATCACCAACTGATATATAAGGAGACCCTCTCTCTTGACTCCTTCTTGAAGCCCTTGAAGTCAGATTCCTTCACTGCTTTCTAATAGCCAATTCCTCAAGTAGCAACATACGTCCCCCTGGGACTCAAGCAGCAGGTTAACTTCGATCTTGTCCCACCTCCTATCCCAAAACAGGCTGACACATAAGTAAAAAAAAAAAGAGGATATAAAAGTATACTTAACAGCCTTGTTCCTGGGGTTCTGGGAGGGGGACCGAAATCCTTTTCACAGCGTGGAAATCGGAGTTAGGAGAAGTCCTCACTGCAGCATTGCCAACACAGCGCTCCTATCCTGGGACTCGAGTCTGTTGTAGACAGGGTCAGCTGCCTTGCCTTCCTCCAGTCACCGGGGTTCTGGGAGCACTGCCGCAGTAGATACAGTTGTTTCTGTGCCGATTGCACCGCCCGTGACTCTAGCCACTGAGTCTTAATGGCTGGCGGACTTCCTTATCCTGAGCTTGCACCTCAGAAGGGAAAGAGCACCCCTCCGAGCCGAACAGGCTCCCTGGCCAGGGTAAGTAAAGCCTCAACGGCCTGGGATAAGCTGGCGGTGGCCTGAGTGTAGCTGGATCACAGAGCGCGCCAAACACAGACGCCTCGTCAAGCCCCTCCTGCAACGGAAGTCCATTAATCGAAAGTTTTGTTATCTTCCCCGTGTTGAGGCTGTTGTGGATGCACTGCGGTCTGCAGGGCTGACTACCAACCCTGAAAAATGTGCTCTAGGATTAGAAGAGGCAAAATACTTGGGTTACACAATAGGTCGGGGGCTCCTTAAACCACAACAGGGTAAAGTTGAGGCTATTTCAGGTTGGCCTAGTCCTGTGAATGTTCTGTAATAGTGAAATGGAACCCTGAAGCAGAGCATGCATTTTGTGTATTAAAAGAGGCATTGTGCGCTGACCCAGTATTGATGGCTCCAGATTTCTCTTAAGAATTTGTAGTACAGACAGATGCATCTCATGTAGGCTTGAGAAAAGTACTTTCTCAAGTGCATGGGGGAGAAGAGCACCAAGTTATGTACTTAAAGGGACAGTCAAGTCCAAAAAAAACTTTCATGATTTAAATAGGAAATGTAATTTTAAACAACTTTCAAATTTACTTTTATCAGCAATTTTGCTTTGTTCTCTTGGTATTCTTAGTTGAAAGCTAAACCTAGGAGGTTCATATGCTAATTTCTTAGACCTTGAAGACTGCCTGTAATCTGAATGCATTTTGACCACTAGAGGGCATTAGTTCATGTGTTTCATATAGATAACATTGAGATCATGCACGTCAAGTTACCCTGGAGTGAGCACTGATTGGCTAAAATGCAAGTCTGTCAAAAGAACTGAAATAAGGGGGCAGTTTGCAGAGGCTTAGATACAAGGTAATCACAAAGATAAAAAGTGTATTTATATAACAGTGTTGGTTATGCAAAACTGGGGAATGGGTAATAAAAGGGATTATCTTTCTTTTTAAACAGCAAAATTCTGGTGTTGACTGTCCTTTTAAGTAGAAAAAATTAATTCCCATAAACATAGGTACCCTGTAGTAGAAAAAGAATGTTTAGCCATCAAATGGGCTTTGGAAACTTTGAGATATTACCTGCTTGGGAGAAAGTTTAAATTAATTACTGACCATGCTCCGTTAACATGGATGAGGCAAAACAAGGAGAAAAATGCCAGAGTGACCAGCTGGTTCCTTTGTCTTCAACCTTTTAATTACACTATAGAGCATAGGGCAGGTAAAGAACAAGGTAATGCAGATGGTCTTTCTCAAGTTCATTGTTTATGGTCTGAGGCCGCTCACCCCAATAGGTCTGAGCTGGGGGGGAGAATGTGTGACAGAGAATTGTGGGTGACCATGTTTATATTTTTCCTACTATGTTAAAATATGTATTTGATTTCTAAACCCCAGGAAAATGTATTGTGTAAAATGTGGCTAGGTATGAAGCTGCTGTATTTTTGGGTCCCTGGGGTGGAACATTGAAGAGAGGGTGGGCCAGTGTTCCACTCCTCAGTTTACACATAGTTGAAGGTCAGGAATCCGGAAGGGATTTTTCCCCACCTGTGTTCAATCAAATGAGTGTAATTAAAAGGACAGTATACACTCATTTTCATATAACTGCATGTAATAGACACTACTATAAAGAATAAGATGCACAGATACTGATATAAAAATCCAGTATAAAACTGTTTAAAAACTTACTTAGCTCTCAGTTTAGCTCTGTTGAAAAGGTAGCTGGAAAGCACACTACAAGTGGGAAATAAGACACTCCCCCCTCCTCCTTCTTTTGCATATGAAAAGACCCTTTACACAAACAGGAGCAAGCTGGAGTAGGTATACGTCAGTATTCTCATAAAACTTGGGGCTTGGTTAGGAGTCAGAGCAATGTTTTTTAAAAATAAGCAAAACAATACATTAAAAAAAAAAAAAAAAAACCTTATGGGCTATATAAATAGATCATCTACAAAACATTTATGCAAAGAAAAATGAGTGTATAATGTCCCTTTAATTCTCCAGCTGCTAGGAGGAGAGATAGAGCCTCCAGAGTGTTTTCTTGAAACCAGGCACCAGGAGTGGTGCTGGATTACATTATATTACAGACGTCTAATTTTCATTAATCAAATCATTTATGGGGAATATCTCTTTAAATAATTTTTTTGTTGTTCAGACAGAACATACATTTTTTTAAATGTTTTCAAATTACTTCTATGATCAAATTTACTTCATTTCCATGTTATTCTTTGTTGAAGAGATACACAGGTAAGTGTCTGGAGCAGAAATAGTGCTGCCATCTACTGCCCTTGCAAATGGATAACATGCTTGCAAAACTGCTTCTAAATAGTGCACTCTCCTAAGCTTACGTCTCTGCTTTTAAACCAAAGATACTGTGAGAACAAAGAAAATTTGATAATAGAAGTAAATAAGAAATTTGTTTAAAACTGCATGCTCTATCTTAATCATGAAAGAAAAAAAATTGGGTTTGATGCCCCTTTAAGTATAAACATTAGGAATTGAGATATGATGATTTTTGCCATTATTGAGGTACTACAGAGGATATACACCTTTCATCTTTATAGTTTTTCTGCTTATGTGTCATGCCCTTATAATCTGTAAACACAGAAACGGAAAGTTAAACAAAGGCCAAAATCCAAGGTCAGTTCAACTTCTTTATGTAGTTCACATTATTTCTTGCAAAGGGTCAAAATGACATAGAAAAGAATGTACTAGTAAGGAGGAAACAAGCAATTGCTCAGAGGAAAATACAAACAGGATAACAGGTTCAAGAAAAAAAGAAATGAACTGGACTGAAACAAGTAAATTGTGAGGGAGCAGTACGAACAAAAAATAAAGCTGTCAAGGTTCAAAGGCTGAATTCCATTTGTGTTTTTCAGTCCAACATCCTTTTTACAATCCAGGGAGACAAACTGTTAAAAATTAAACGTTTATAATTGTGATGAATTATGCCATAAAAAAAAGCAAAAACAACAACAAAATTCCAACGTACTTTAATTAGAACATTGTGTCTTTTTATATATACACTTTCTAAGGCATCATTTCCTACTGCACATGTGCAAACATTCACAGAGTATACATACTGTATATGAGTCTTGGATTGGCTGATGGCTGGCAAATTATAGAGGGGTGTGGAAATTGATGGAAATTTTGACATTTTTCATAAAAAAAGGCTACTGCTCATTTGAAATTCAAAGTGCTACTACATTGTCTTTTTTCTATGCATTTGTTGTATTTAATGGCCCTTCAATGGTATCTGATGTCTATTTAAAATTGCGTTAACTTATCTTAAACTTTATTTTATAGGTGTACACGATTAAAAGGACAGTCTACAATAAATTGTATTTGTTTTAAAAGATAGATAATCCCTTTATTACCCATTCCCCCGTTTTGCATAACCAACACAGTTATATTAATATACTTTTTACCTCTGTGATTACCTTGTATCAAAGCCTCTTCTGACAGCCCCCTGATCACATTACATTTTATTTATCTATTGACTTGCATTTTAGCCAATTAGTGTGGTGTTGTGTTGACTCTTAAATAATTCCATGGGTGTGAACACAATGTTATCTATATGGCCCACATGAACTAGCAGTCCCCTGTTGTGCAGAGCTAGTAAAAAAGCATGTGATAAGAAGCTGTCTGTAGTGGCTTACAAACTGGCATAAATGTAGAGGTTTAATGTTGTAAAGTATATTAATATAACAATGTTGGTTGTGCAAAGTTGGGGTATGTGTAGTAATGGCATTATCTATCATTTTTTAAAACAATAACAATTTTAGTGTAGACTGTCCCTTTAACTAAAGGTATTCTTTATAAAGTGATAGGTGAAAACAAAAATGTAAGAATATATTCCTTAGCAAAATGAAGATATTGCAGTTATAAAGCAATCCCGTGCTTCACTGTAGCTCTGTTCCACCGTTCTCATGCTGTCAGATATGGCATTAAAACTATTACATCGAAAGGGGTAAGTCACGCAGCGATGGACAGCAAATGTAAATATATACGTAATATATGCTAATGTACGTTGGTATTACAAGTTGACAGCATACATAAATATATATACTCCACAGCAGTTGCAGCGTCGCGCTCTATCTCACCCGCCATACACGCCGCACGCTCTCACGGCACTTTCGGAGCTCATTACATACATATATATTTACAGGAAACCGCAATGTAAAGGCACTAATCAGTGCCGTTTTTTTTTTCTAACACCCCACCTTTACCCCCAAAATACTGCCTAGTGCAGTTACTTTATTAAAAAATAAAATACACTACACTTTATTTTGGGGCACATTTATAAAATTAACCACAGATCTGATCTCTGGTGAATTTTATAAGCACTAATTCCTACTGAGAGCTTGCAGTAGCAATAACCAGCCACTTGTCCAGGTGAGTGATAAATTAGCTCTCCACTTGTAATCTAGTCCATTGTTTTGATTTACTATTTTTACATAGAGAATTGATATCTTTTTCTTAAAGTATTCATATCTGTTTTTCATCTTTCCACTTTTTGTCATAGAAACATCAATGTACATTTAAAAGTAATGATTTTTTTAAATTTTATTAAACTAGTTTACTTCTTTCATTGATTTTGGTAATAACAAATAATGTAGTCTAAAGGGTATCCAAGAAGTAGTGCGCACTGGCACTCAACAAAAGTAAGTTCACAGAAAAATAAAATTCCTCAAAATGTATTATCCAAGTTTAAGAACATGAGAGGTAAAGCTCCTTCTAAAAACAAACACAGGTAAGTGTGGTCTGATGCATACGCGTTTCGTGCGCATGCGCACTTGGTCACTGCATACCGGTGATTAGACCACACACACTTTTATATCTAAATTTTAAAGATACATATACAACAATTTTATAAATACTTTGTACCGGGTTTGCGGCTCATTTCATAAGATCCTAAACATGTATTGAACATTGTTATAATCTTCCTGTAAATATTTTAAATATAGAAATTAATCCAAATACATATTATAAATAAATGTTAATACACAATGTCAATGTGATAAAACACAAAAAATAGCTACATTGTTTGCAGAAATTACAGTGTAGGTAAATAATGTTTTACAATAGATTATTATAATTCCTTTCATTTCAAACTCACATTTTACAATACAGCGTCTACATTCAAGAATAAGTAAGCATGAAAAACCATATAGATTTTTCTTGAAAAAAAAAATCATAAATATATATTATTAAATGTAGATCTATTGAAGAAACACAATATTGTCAGTACAAATGTTACAAGGCAACTTTATATAAATAGATCTAGATCCCTCCTCATATTAATCCCTAAAGGACTTAACCCCTTAATGACCACAATGTACCCTGTATGTCAGTGGTCATTAAGGTTTTTTTCAGGACATAATAGCCTAAGTCTAGCAAGAACACGCTATTAATGCCCTCCCTCCAGAAGGCTTTGTGGAATAGAGCAGTCTCAACGCTGGTGGCAAGACCACGGTATAAAACAATCAAGTCCCAAAAAAAGGCCAGCGACATACAGGGTACGTCGCTGGTCCTTAAGGGGTTAAAGTTTTTAGGGAAAAAATCCAATAGACCTCTCTTTTATTTAATTTTCTCTCGCTGTTTCCCCCTCTCTTCCATATAGGAATATGATCAATGCCTTGTAGAGTTAATAAGGATGTATCAGAATTATGCAATCATTTGAAGTGTCTGGAGACAGGAGTGTCTGATTTAGGGTCTTCTATAGACCTAAGATGTTCCAGAAATCTATCCTTTATGGCCCTTTTAGTTTTTCCTACGTACTGTTTTTGACATAGTTGGCAAGTTAATAAGTAAACCTAATAGGTAGTAGAGCAAATAATGAAATATTTGGTGTTGTGCTCATGTACTGTTATACTGGATTTAAATGTCTCTCCTTCATTTACATGGTTGCATGTTTTACATGCATTTTTTCTGCATTTGAAAAAAACCCTTTCTGCCTTTAAGCCATGTGGTTCTAGTATTGTTAGATAGTTCTGAGGGAGACAGATCATTTGCTAAAGTTTAAAGGGACACTGAACCCAATTTTTTTCCATCGTGATTCAGATAGAGCATGCAATTTTAAGCAACTTTCTAATTTACTCCTATTATCAAATTTTCTTCATTCTCTTGGTATTTTTATTTGAAAAGCAAGAATGTAAGTTTAGATGAACACACTGTGTTGTTCTTGCTGATTGGTGGGTAAATTCACCTACCAATAAACAAATGCTTTCCATGGTTCTGAACCAAAAAAATAGCTTAGATGCCTTCTTTTTCAACTAAAGAAAGCAAGAGAACGAAGAAAAATTGATAATAGTAGTAAATTAGAAAGTTGTTTAAAATTGCATGCTCTATCTGAATCACGAAAGAAAAAATTTCCCTTTAAGCCTTCTTGGGGACAAAGTCAAAACCATCCTGTGTTATTTGTTTAATCGTTGTGTCTGAGTGTACAATGGGAATAGTTTCCTTAATTATATTACAAATTGCTTTGAATTCTGTAGAGAAAGTAGTAATACATTTTTTTTATTTTTTTTTTAATAATTTTTTATTGAGGTTCACAGAGAGTAAAGTACAAATGGTGTAAATCATCAATGAACAATAAAGCAAGTTTTTAATAAAAGCAGAACACACCCCAACTAAAAATTAGCAGCCTCTCTTGGACCACAGATATTAAACATCAATAAGGGGTAAATATTAGGGTGTATAGCCGTAGGGCCCCTCTGAGACCCAGCACATCAATACAATTCTATATATAGAAAATATTAAAATTGCAGAGATAAATATTCCCCATGTATATATAATGTTAAGACCATAAAAATATATTCCCAAATAGTAGGTATCTACCACTCTTAGGCTACTAGAAAAAGGGAATTATGGGATGGGAATATTTTTAAGACCACTCAAGGATTATGGTATTGTGATGCAGCGTCTATGGGAACATTTATACTATATATAGGCTAGGAGAAGCAAAAGAACAAAATATTAAATTATCCACTTAGGACACTAAAGAAGATCAGTGCTAAATAAAGGACCATAACGGTCTAGTAGCGGTGTCTAAGAAATTATAAAGTGTGAGCTCATACCTAGGGTATAAGCTTAAGATTGGGCACAGGCTACCTAACTCTGCCAAATAGTACGGAGGGTAACAATCACCCCTAACCGTAACAAATCAAAGTATGGGGGGGTATAGTCCTTATAGAGCCGCTCTCTTGGTCATGCAGATATGGTATTATGTAGCGTATAACAACATATAAAATAGTGACACTACCATAATATGGGGTTAAATAATGATGCCAATCTTGAGCCCTTGCACGATAGTCTCAACCAAAATTTATTTTGATAAATGTTCTGAAACAATGAATTACACCTTATTAAAACTTTATAAATAATATTTGTACTTCCTGAGCAACTCAGTCATCAGTATATTGTCTTATCTATGTATTAGAGAACATAGTACACAGTTATTGTGGCCTATTGTTCTGGTGCTAAAAGTAAAATTGAATGCCATGTAAATCAGCATAGAGTTGTACTGACAGCAATGCTTATTCAATAGCCATTTAAGAAAAGGGCTAAGAGATAAAACTAACATTACTCCCGTATGTATGAATGGTATAGGGCTATTCAGGAGTTTGCGAGATGACCTCACATTAATAGTGCCACTGCAATTCAGAGTACAATGAACAGATCTGTGGCATGTTACCAAAATGGCGACCATAATTTGTACCCAAAATCTTAATAGTCTGGGTCAACCAAGTCACAAAGAGCACTGATGTATGCTAAACCTATTAAAGGAATATACTACTTTACCATCCCTACCAGCTATATGTGATACACCTTTAAGGTATATCCCCTCCCATCTCTCATCTATCCCTATTTAAGAGAGTCATTTCCCATGATTCCTTGCCTGTAAATTGAAGTTACTTAACTTTGATAATTTTGAGTCACTTTATTTCCTGAACCAGGTCATATCTTTGCTCTTAATAGGAATTATCATTATATCCTATTTATTTACTTAAGTTTCTCTTAGAATTTAGCCTATGTTTGCGACCTGATTACCTTCAAGGGAATACATTGTTACCTCTGCTACGGATCACTACAACATCCTGCAACCAACTCCGGATCTACTTTCCTCAGAGTTCTGGTAACCAGTCACACTCACACAGGACACCTCTCAAACAGCTCCGGTCTAACTCACATTACTTCCACAGAAGTTAAGGTAATATCTGCTCAAATCTTTATTATCGCAATCTGCAGATTGAGGAGACATACGTTAAGGTACTTTAAGCAGTATTTCTTTGCACTGACTTGCATCTATTCTGATACTCTGTGAAATCCGTTTTTGCAAACTGCCTTGTTTTTTATGCCCTACATCTGCTTATACTCATCAGCCTAAAGGAATGTTTATGCAGAAACAACTTACATATATTATAATACCTATCTGAATGGATGTAGCTTGTATATATTTTACAAGAGTGACCTAGTCACAGAAAGGGCGCTTGAGAGCAGTGGTTTATATAACTATAACAAAATTAAATAAACAAATATTGCATCAAAAAAAAAAACTAATAACAAATAAATAACATAAAAAATTAACTTATAACAATAGCTTTGTAACAATAAAAACCTTCAAAAAGTTCGCTTGTAATTCAAAAAGGTATGAAAGTCCTCTGAAAGTAGTTCCTTCAAAATAAGAGAGAAATGATTGCTGGGATGGCTGCCTCCTCCTCACTGTAAGGTCCAGGTCAAACTAGAGAAAATGGAGAAGAATAGAGGGGCGCCTCATGTGTGGTATCGTCAAGTATACAACAAACAGTAAACACAACTCAGGCCAAATGAGTACTCACTTGTTCCCAAAGCACACTCATGTGCTAGTAGAGACCGGCTGCAGAATTATAGAGGTGTGACAGCTCACCCACTTTAAAGCGCTCTTAGCCAGAAGTGTTGGTACTACAATGGAGACATAAAATATAGGCACTACATGTGCAGACTATTAAAGGTATAACCAATAGTAATTTCTTAGTACAGAGGGTACTCACATACTCACGGAGCACACCAATGTGCTTGTGGAAGCAGGCTGCAGATTGATATAGGTGTATATATTTTAGTTTGAGAGAGTGTGAGTGTGTGAAGAAACTCCCTAACACTAAGCTGGAATATCTGCTAATTATCTGCCTGTGATCAGGAGCTGCACATTACTTGAAATCTGATACCTGTGAACAAACTTATTCCTATACTGACCTATTTGAATCTTACTTACCTCCCTTTTAAAGCAACTCTAAACCATATATCCTGTGTAATACTCTGTTTGGGAATATCTATTTATCTAAACAAGTAATTCACTCATATACACTATCAAATGACTCATTGTATATTTCCCAAGTAACACATCCATTGTTCCTTGGCAAGTACTAATTAGGAGCAACAAAACATTTAAAGGAGACGTAAGGTTTTGCACTGTGACTTTAAACAAGTGCATTACAAACAACAACTTATTTAAAGGAGTCTCAAGGTTTTGCACTGTGACATTAAACAAGTGCATTACACTAAAGCAGTAAAGCACATAAGTATATGACTGCACCCTAAGATTTTACCATAGTTATATGGCGCTTTATAGGCACCCCTTCAGATATTATAAAACACAAAGAGTTGCATATTGGATTACTAAACAGCTGTCCATCGTCCCAGAAAATCAAAGGCTTGCAGCCCATATTCCAACTAAATCTATATGTCCCATTAAACAGTTTTTCATGCCCAGAGGTCATCACCCATGTATATATCTTAATAGGGCAGATATCTGTTTATATGTAGGTCAAGCTGCATGAACAAATGTCCCAATGACAAACTGCTGGAACATATTCATAAGGTTAGTCCATACTTATCCTATTCCAGCCCTGCAGGGAGGCATCAAAAAGCAAAAAAGTCATGTTGGAAGACCATCTCAAATTTTGCACTTGGGGGTCCCGGACAGTGAAACAGCAAAAAAACTGTTCTTGTAGTTTCTGCAGAGTTAGGGCAACTACGGAGGCAAAGAAGGCCTTCTACAAATCAATTAACCCTGTTAGTTTGGTGGCACTTCTCCTGATCTATGTTGCTGGGGCCTTCAGTAAAACCTTTATTGAGAGACCTCATCTTCTGCTCAGGAGAGCCGACCGCACCCCTCCAGACAGTCAGCGAGGGCCATCCCAGATCTTGTCCCCACAATTGTTTATTTTGCAGGAGATCTTGTGCACCGCACAGGACTATGGATTGCATAGAGGCCTTGATGGGGCTGTGATCCTTCAAAGAAAGCTCCAGAGGTACAGAAACCCATGTCTCCGAGATTGAGGGAGAAAGATCAGCACTAGGTAAGCTTCGATCCAGCGCCCCATTGTCTCCTGCAGTAAGGCACTCTGTAGAGTTAGATCACTGTGAAGGGGCAGCCACAACTCTGTCTGTGGCGTTTCCCGCAATTGAGCCGCACCATTAATTGGAGAAAGTACCACCAGCATTGATATGATCTGATCCACTCTCATGCATATTTGTGCTTCACGTTCCTCCATACAGGTCTTGATGGTAAGATATAGCTCCTCCATATTCAGATAGTTGAACAGAGCACTCCATGGCCTGCAAAATGGCTGCTCCTCAGTCATGCAGCATGTGAGCAACAATAGAGAAAATTTTCAAATCTACAGACTCCGGTCCTTTCGTCCCCTTTGGACCTTGCGATAATGTTCTCTAGCTCATCAGCTGCAAATTAAAAATGAATTGGGCTATATTGAGCGGTCTTAAGGTTATTAGAATCTATTATGTTTACAGAGGGAGCTCTCTCAATGTGCAACCTTTCAGACTCCCGGCTCGCTCCGCCCCCCACGTAGTAATGAATTTTACTTTCTGGTTACTGTTTGTATTGGAGGGTTGTTTGTATTTTAAGAGTTGATCCCTAGTCATTGTATCTACATTTTCTTTAGCCTTACTGAGAATAGTCTCTGAATATCCCCTTACTTTTAGTCTATCCGTAATCATTTTAGTTTGTTTGATATATTCCTCATTTGTGGAGCAATTCATTTTCGCTCTTATAAATTCCCCTTTGGGAATTCCTCTCACCACATGTCTAGGGTGGCATGAATCAAATTGTAGTATTGTATTCCCTGCAGTGGGCTTTCTATATAGTTTTGTTTCCACTGACTGACCATTTTCGCTCACATAGATTGTTATATCAAGAAAGTTTACAGAGTCAGAATCATGTTCTCCTACCAATTTGATCACACATTGGTTATCATTTTGATATTTGCAGAATAAATCTGCTTTGTCACTGTTACCGTCAAAAATAAAAAACAAATCATCAATGTATCTGTAAAAATATTTGATGTCAGTTCTAAAGGGATTCCCCTCTCCAAAAACATGGAACAGTTCCCACCAACCCATAAAAAGTTTGGCGTATAAGGGGACAAATTTTGCCCCCATAGCTTTCCACGCTTCTGGAGAAAGAACTCACTTCCAAACATAAAAAAATATATGTGTAAGCAAATATTCCACTGCTTTTAACAAAAACTGCTTAGTCGCTGGCTCATAGTTACTGTGGGTATCCAGAAAAATCCCAAAGCAGTGATTCCCTTTGTGTGTTGTATACATGTGTAGAGGGATGCTACATCAATGACTAATAATCTATAGGATGATTCCCATTTTACCTTACTTAATTTACTTAACAGAGAAGTTGTATCTTGTATGTAACTTGAGAGATTTTTTACCAGGGGTTATAGAAAAGTGTCTACCAGGTCAGAAAGGGGTTCATTAAGGGAATTACCCCTGCAATAATGGGACGGCCTGGGGATGTAAAGGATCTTTATGTAATTTTGGAAAATAATGAAAAATAGGAGTAACTGGAAATAAAGGTATGAGAGACTCTTTAGTTTGTTGATTAATTACATTATTGTGTTTGGCCAGTAAAATGATTCCAACCATTTCATTTTTAAATTGTTGTGTAGGGTTGGATTTTAATTTGGTTGTTTCTTTGCCTCTGTAATGTAATCAGATCTGTTCAAATAACCACGTTACCTCCCTTATCTGAGGGCCTAATCACAATTCCATTATTGTCATTCAAAATTTGTAAAGCCTGCTTTTCCATAAAAGTGATATTTTCCGCCTTTTTTTAGATTTTTTGAATTTTGCATCAAGATTTCTTAGTTTTTCCTTGACCGTTTTCTGAAAGATATCCAGTACTTTAGGTCTTGTATGGACCGGACAAAAGTAAATTTTTGACTTTGGTTGTAAATGTTTTACATCTTTTTCTTTAATAAGATCAGTACCATCTTGTGTACTTTCATTTGCAAGATGTTGTAGATATTGTACTGCACACCAGTCAGAAAATGTCAATATTTTGTCATTGTCACATCCTTTAGCTGTCTCAGTTCTCATTTGTGTCATCTCTTCATTCATGCCAAAAAAGTGTTTTTTTTAATGTTATTTTTCGAACAAATTTGTTCACATCTAAGATTGTTTCAAATAAATGTAAATGAGTAGATGGCACAAATTTGAGCCATTTAGAATAGATAACAAACGGATCTCTGATTCTTTTAATACAACTTTTGACAAGTTAATTACATTCTGATCTATGTGTATTTTTGGTTCATTTGGCCTTGTGATCTGGTCACATATTTCTTCTGTATCCCCATTTTTTGTGGCGGTTGGGGGGTAAAGTATTTTTGAGTGTTGAAATTATTTTTGTTTTTGTTTGTGTTTACTCCCCATGCCCCTCCCTCCTCTGTGTGTTTTTTTCTTGTGGATAGTGTCTGGGGATCCCTGTTTTTTTACTGCTGATTAACAGTTGTTTGCAACCCTGTATCTTGAGGTGTTTGTAATACTGTAGGGATTGTGTCCTCACCTATGTTTTCATTATCAGAAGAGTCAATGTATCTGTATCTGAAAATGTGACAGTTTTTTCATTCTTTTTAAATTTCCTTTGATTTCTTCTAAAAAATCTAGGTCTCCCTTTAAGCTGTTCATCATGGGTCCACTTATATACTTGTTTTGAATCATAATCTCTTTTGTCTCTTTGCATTTTTCTTGATTTGAATTGCCACATTTCTTGCTTAAAGGAGTTCATATTAAAGTGATGGTAAATTTATAGCACTTTAAAAGTACATTTTTGTTCCTACAGTATGTAATAACTAAATCGCTAACTTTTTTAAAAAAAATTCAAAGCTTTTCTAATAAATTAAGATTGGACTTACTGAGCGCTATCGCTCCTTGCTCCGCCCCTGGCATTAGTTTCTGATCTCTTCCTTAGCCGACATAGAGAGCCGAACCACCCACTCTCTACGTCATTATATTGGAATCACGGTCTTCACTGTTCGTTATGCGCATGCATAATGTTTCATAATGCCCTAATATATAGATTGCCGCAGTTAGTGAAAACACGATTTTGACAGCAGCCGCTCGATTAGAAATAATTGTCTTTTAAACTTGTCTTATACAATATTCGATGCTCCGATTGTGTCAATACTATGTTGCAAAATTAATTAATTAAAATAAACGCATGCGCACAACTACATGCTGTCGGACTGTCAGTGAGCGATACAACATGTAGCGCATGTGTTTACGTAATGTAGGGCATGTTTGATTATTTCAGTGTCGCCGACTGGCCTGGATTTCTATTGGTATACAAAAAAACTTGACATTGAAAAACAATGGAGGAGGTTGGACAGGCGGAGGATCGAGGTGAATTTGAAGTCTATAATTGTTAAATATTTACATACAACGATCGATTGCGGCATTTTGATGAATGAAAGTCATTTTATTTTTTCATTTTACAGGCGATCGCATGTTTGACTGGGTCTTAGTTTACCATTACTTTAACCTCAAACTACTTGTCATAATTATGGAATTCTGTATCTTTTTGAAAAGCTTTTACGTTTGTCTTGAACACCCTTCATTTCACTTAACAATTCTGATCTTTGTTTTCTTTTGTATGCTAAACCTATTAAAGGAATATACTACTTTACCATCCCTACCAGCTATATGTGATACACCTTTAAGGTATATCCCCTCCCATCTCTCATCTCTCCCTATTTAAGAGAGTCATTTCCCATGATTCCTTGCCTATAAATTGAAGTTACTTGACTTTGATCATTTTGAGTCACTTTCTTTCCTGAACCAGGTCATATCTTTGCTCTTAATAGGAATTATCATTATATCCTATTTATTTACTTAAGTTTCTCTTAGAATTTAGCCTATGTTTGCTACCTGATTACCTTCAAGGGAATACATTGTTACCTCTGCTACGGATCACTACAACATCCTGCAACCAACTCCGGATCTACTTTCCTCAGAGTTCTGGTAACCAGTCACACTCACACAGGACACCTCTCAAACAGCTCCGGTCTAACTCACATTACTTCCACAGAAGTTAAGGTAATATCTGCTCAAATCTTTATTATCGCAATCTGCAGATTGAGGAGACATACGTTAAGGTACTTTAAGCAGTATTTCTTTGCACTGACTTGCATCTATTCTGATACTCTGTGAAATCCGTTTTTGCAAACTGCCTTGTTTTTTATGCCCTACATCTGCTTATACTCATCAGCCTAAAGGAATGTTTATGCAGAAACAACTTACATATATTATAATACCTATCTGAATGGATGTAGCTTGTATATATTTTACAAGAGTGACCTAGTCACAGAAAGGGCGCTTGAGAGCAGTGGTTCATATAACTATAACAAAATTAAATAAACAAATATTGCATCAAAAAAAAAACCTAATAACAAATAAATAACATAAAAAATTAACTTATAACAATAGCTTTGTAACAATAAAAACCTTCAAAAAGTTCGCTTGTAATTCAAAAAGGTATGAAAGTCCTCTGAAAGTAGTTCCTTCAAAATAAGAGAGAAATGATTGCTGGGATGGCTGCCTCCTCCTCACTGTAAGGTCCAGGTCAAACTAGAGAAAATGGAGAAGAATAGAGGGGCGCCTCATGTGTGGTATCGTCAAGTATACAACAAACAGTAAACACAACTCAGGCCAAATGAGTACTCACTTGTTCCCAAAGCACACTCATGTGCTAGTAGAGACCGGCTGCAGAATTATAGAGGTGTGACAGCTCACCCACTTTAAAGCGCTCTTAGCCAGAAGTGTTGGTACTACAATGGAGACATAAAATATAGGCACTACATGTGCAGACTATTAAAGGTATAACCAATAGTAATTTCTTAGTACAGAGGGTACTCACATACTCACGGAGCACACCAATGTGCTTGTGGAAGCAGGCTGCAGATTGATATAGGTGTATATATTTTAGTTTGAGAGAGTGTGAGTGTGTGAAGAAACTCCCTAACACTAAGCTGGAATATCTGCTAATTATCTGCCTGTGATCAGGAGCTGCACATTACTTGAAATCTGATACCTGTGAACAAACTTATTCCTATACTGACCTATTTGAATCTTACTTACCTCCCTTTTAAATCAACTCTAAACCATATATCCTGTGTAATACTCTGTTTGGGAATATCTATTTATCTAAACAAGTAATTCACTCATATACACTATCAAATGACTCATTGTATATTTCCCAAGTAACACATCCATTGTTCCTTGGCAAGTACTAATTAGGAGCAACAAAACATTTAAAGGAGACGTAAGGTTTTGCACTGTGACTTTAAACAAGTGCATTACAAACAACAACTTATTTAAAGGAGTCTCAAGGTTTTGCACTGTGACATTAAACAAGTGCATTACACTAAAGCAGTAAAGCACATAAGTATATGACTGCACCCTAAGATTTTACCATAGTTATATGGCGCTTTATAGGCACCCCTTCAGATATTATAAAACACAAAGAGTTGCATATTGGATTACTAAACAGCTGTCCATCGTCCCAGAAAATCAAAGGCTTGCAGCCCATATTCCAACTAAATCTATATGTCCCATTAAACAGTTTTTCATGCCCAGAGGTCATCACCCATGTATATATCTTAATAGGGCAGATATCTGTTTATATGTAGGTCAAGCTGCATGAACAAATGTCCCAATGACAAACTGCTGGAACATATTCATAAGGTTAGTCCATACTTATCCTATTCCAGCCCTGCAGGGAGGCATCAAAAAGCAAAAAAGTCATGTTGGGAGACCATCTCAAATTTTGCACTTGGGGGTCCCGGACAGTGAAACAGCAAAAAAACTGTTCTTGTAGTTTCTGCAGAGTTAGGGCAACTACGGAGGCAAAGAAGGCCTTCTACAAATCAATTAACCCTGTTAGTTTGGTGGCACTTCTCCTGATCTATGTTGCTGGGGCCTTCAGTAAAACCTTTATTGAGAGACCTCATCTTCTGCTCAGGAGAGCCGACCGCACCCCTCCAGACAGTCAGCGAGGGCCATCCCAGATCTTGTCCCCACAATTGTTTATTTTGCAGGAGATCTTGTGCACCGCACAGGACTATGGATTGCATAGAGGCCTTGATGGGGCTGTGATCCTTCAAAGAAAGCTCCAGAGGTACAGAAACCCATGTCTCCGAGATTGAGGGAGAAAGATCAGCACTAGGTAAGCTTCGATCCAGCGCCCCATTGTCTCCTGCAGTAAGGCACTCTGTAGAGTTAGATCACTGTGAAGGGGCAGCCACAACTCTGTCTGTGGCGTTTCCCGCAATTGAGCCGCACCATTAATTGGAGAAAGTACCACCAGCATTGATATGATCTGATACACTCTCATGCATATTTGTGCTTCACGTTCCTCCATACAGGTCTTGATGGTAAGATATAGCTCCTCCATATTCAGATAGTTGAACAGAGCACTCCATGGCCTGCAAAATGGCTGCTCCTCAGTCATGCAGCATGTGAGCAACAATAGAGAAAATTTTCAAATCTACAGACTCCGGTCCTTTCGTCCCCTTTGGACCTTGCGATAATGTTCTCTAGCTCATCAGCTGCAAATTAAAAATGAATTGGGCTATATTGAGCGGTCTTAAGGTTATTAGAATCTATTATGTTTACAGAGGGAGCTCTCTCAATGTGCAACCTTTCAGACTCCCGGCTCGCTCCGCCCCCCCACGTAGTAATGAATTTTACTTTCTGGTTACTGTTTGTATTGGAGGGTTGTTTGTATTTTAAGAGTTGATCCCTAGTCATTGTATCTACATTTTCTTTAGCCTTACTGAGAATAGTCTCTGAATATCCCCTTACTTTTAGTCTATCCGTAATCATTTTAGTTTGTTTGATATATTCCTCATTTGTGGAGCAATTCATTTTCGCTCTTATAAATTCCCCTTTGGGAATTCCTCTCACCACATGTCTAGGGTGGCATGAATCAAATTGTAGTATTGTATTCCCTGCAGTGGGCTTTCTATATAGTTTTGTTTCCACTGACTGACCATTTTCGCTCACATAGATTGTTATATCAAGAAAGTTTACAGAGTCAGAATCATGTTCTCCTACCAATTTGATCACACATTGGTTATCATTTTGATATTGGCAGAATAAATCTGCTTTGTCACTGTTACCGTCAAAAATAAAAAACAAATCATCAATGTATCTGTAAAAATATTTGATGTCAGTTCTAAAGGGATTCCCCTCTCCAAAAACATGGAACAGTTCCCACCAACCCATAAAAAGTTTGGCGTATAAGGGGACAAATTTTGCCCCCATAGCTTTCCACGCTTCTGGAGAAAGAACTTACTTCCAAACATAAAAAAATATATGTGTAAGCAAATATTCCACTGCTTTTAACAAAAACTGCTTAGTCGCTGGCTCATAGTTACTGTGGGTATCCAGAAAAATCCCAAAGCAGTGATTCCCTTTGTGTGTTGTATACATGTGTAGAGGGATGCTACATCAATGACTAATAATCTATAGGATGATTCCCATTTTACCTTACTTAATTTACTTAACAGAGAAGTTGTATCTTGTATGTAACTTGAGAGATTTTTTACCAGGGGTTATAGAAAAGTGTCTACCAGGTCAGAAAGGGGTTCATTAAGGGAATTACCCCTGCAATAATGGGACGGCCTGGGGATGTAAAGGATCTTTATGTAATTTTGGAAAATAATGAAAAATAGGAGTAACTGGAAATAAAGGTATGAGAGACTCTTTAGTTTGTTGATTAATTACATTATTGTGTTTGGCCAGTAAAATGATTCCAACCATTTCATTTTTAAATTGTTGTGTAGGGTTGGATTTTAATTTGGTTGTTTCTTTGCCTCTGTAATGTAATCAGATCTGTTCAAATAACCACGTTACCTCCCTTATCTGAGGGCCTAATCACGATTTCATTATTGTCATTCAAAATTTGTAAAGCCTGCTTTTCCATAAAAGTGATATTTTCTGCCTTTTTTTAGATTTTTTGAATTTTGCATCAAGATTTCTTAGTTTTTCCTCGACCGTTTTCTGAAAGATATCCAGTACTTTAGGTCTTGTATGGACCGGACAAAAGTAAATTTTTGACTTTGGTTGTAAATGTTTTACATCTTTTTCTTTAATAAGATCAGTACCATCTTGTGTACTTTCATTTGCAAGATGTTGTAGATATTGTACTGCACACCAGTCAGAAAATGTCAATATTTTGACATTGTCACATCCTTTAGCTGTCTCAGTTCTCATTTGTGTCATCTCTTCATTCATGCCAAAAAAGTGTTTTTTTTAATGTTATTTTTCGAACAAATTTGTTCACATCTAAGATTGTTTCAAATAAATGTAAATGAGTAGATGGCACAAATTTGAGCCATTTAGAATAGATAACAAACGGATCTCTGATTCTTTTAATACAACTTTTGACAAGTTAATTACATTCTGATCTATGTGTATTTTTGGTTCATTTGGCCTTATGATCTGGTCACATATTTCTTCTGTATCCCCATTTTTTGTGGCGGTTGGGGGGTAAAGTATTTTTGAGTGTTGAAATTATTTTTGTTTTTGTTTGTGTTTACTCCCCATGCCCCTCCCTCCTCTGTGTGTTTTTTTCTTGTGGATAGTGTCTGGGGATCCCTGTTTTTTTACTGCTGATTAACAGTTGTTTGCAACCCTGTATCTTGAGGTGTTTGTAATACTGTAGGGATTGTGTCCTCACCTATGTTTTCATTATCAGAAGAGTCAATGTATCTGTATCTGAAAATGTGACAGTTTTTTCATTCTTTTTAAATTTCCTTTGATTTCTTCTAAAAAATCTAGGTCTCCCTTTAAGCTGTTCATCATGGGTCCACTTATATACTTGTTTTGAATCATAATCTCTTTTGTCTCTTTGCATTTTTCTTGATTTGAATTGCCACATTTCTTGCTTAAAGGAGTTCATATTAAAGTGATGGTAAATTTATAGCACTTTAAAAGTACATTTTTGTTCCTACAGTATGTACTAACTAAATCGCTAACTTTTTTTAAAAAAATTCAAAGCTTTTCTAATAAATTAAGATTGGACTTACTGAGCGCTATCGCTCCTTGCTCCGCCCCTGGCATTAGTTTCTGATCTCTTCCTTAGCCGACATAGAGAGCCGAACCACCCACTCTCTACGTCATTATATTGGAATCACGGTCTTCACTGTTCGTTATGCGCATGCATAATGTTTCATAATGCCCTAATATATAGATTGCCGCAGTTAGTGAAAACACGATTTGGACAGCAGCCGCTCGATTAGAAATAATTGTCTTTTAAACTTGTCTTATACAATATTCGATGCTCCGATTGTGTCAATACTATGTTGCAAAATTAATTAATTAAAATAAACGCATGCGCACAACTACATGCTGTCGGACTGTCAGTGAGCGATACAACATGTAGCGCATGTGTTTACGTAATGTAGGGCATGTTTGATTATTTCAGTGTCGCCGACTGGCCTGGATTTCTATTGGTATACAAAAAAACTTGACATTGAAAAACAATGGAGGAGGTTGGACAGGCGGAGGATCGAGGTGAATTTGAAGTCTATAATTGTTAAATATTTACATACAACGATCGATTGCGGCATTTTGATGAATGAAAGTCACTTTATTTTTTCATTTTACAGGCGATCGCATGTTTGACTGGGTCTTAGTTTACCATTACTTTAACCTCAAACTACTTGTCATAATTATGGAATTCTGTATCTTTTTGAAAAGCTTTTACGTTTGTCTTGAACACCCTTCATTTCACTTAACAATTCTGATCTTTGTTTTCTTTTGTATGCTAAACCTATTAAAGGAATATACTACTTTACCATCCCTACCAGCTATATGTGATACACCTTTAAGGTATATCCCCTCCCATCTCTCATCTCTCCCTATTTAAGAGAGTCATTTCCCATGATTCCTTGCCTATAAATTGAAGTTACTTGACTTTGATCATTTTGAGTCACTTTCTTTCCTGAACCAGGTCATATCTTTGCTCTTAATAGGAATTATCATTATATCCTATTTATTTACTTAAGTTTCTCTTAGAATTTAGCCTATGTTTGCTACCTGATTACCTTCAAGGGAATACATTGTTACCTCTGCTACGGATCACTACAACATCCTGCAACCAACTCCGGATCTACTTTCCTCAGAGTTCTGGTAACCAGTCGCACTCACACCGGACACCTATCAAACCGCTCCGGTCTAGCTCACATTACTTCCACAGAAGTTAAGGTAATATCTGCTCAAATCTTTATTATCGCAATCTGCAGATTGAGGAGACATACGTTAAGGTACTTTAAGCAGTATTTCTTTGCACTGACTTGCATCTATTCTGATACTCTGTGAAATCCGTTTTTGCAAACTGCCTTGTTTTTTATGCCTTACATCTGCTTATACTCATCAGCCTAAAGGAATGTTTATGCAGAAACAACTTACATATATTATAATACCTATCTGAATGGATGTAGCTTGTATATATTTTACAAGAGTGACCTAGTCACAGAAAGGGCGCTTGAGAGCAGTGGTTCATATAACTATAACAAAATTAAATAAACAAATATTGCATCAAAAAAAAAAACCCTAATAACAAATAAATAACATAAAAAATTAACTTATAACAATAGCTTTGTAACAATAAAAACCTTCAAAAAGTTCGCTTGTAATTCAAAAAGGTATGAAAGTCCTCTGAAAGTAGTTCCTTCAAAATAAGAGAGAAATGATTGCTGGGATGGCTGCCTCCTCCTCACTGTAAGGTCCAGGTCAAACTAGAGAAAATGGAGAAGAATAGAGGGGCGCCTCATGTGTGGTATCGTCAAGTATACAACAAACAGTAAACACAACTCAGGCCAAATGAGTACTCACTTGTTCCCAAAGCACACTCATGTGCTAGTAGAGACCGGCTGCAGAATTATAGAGGTGTGACAGCTCACCCACTTTAAAGCGCTCTTAGCCAGAAGTGTTGGTACTACAATGGAGACATAAAATATAGGCACTACATGTGCAGACTATTAAAGTTATAACCAATAGTAATTTCTTAGTACAGAGGGTACTCACATACTCACGGAGCACACCAATGTGCTTGTGGAAGCAGGCTGCAGATTGATATAGGTGTATATATTTTAGTTTGAGAGAGTGTGAGTGTGTGAAGAAACTCCCTAACACTAAGCTGGAATATCTGCTAATTATCTGCCTGTGATCAGGAGCTGCACATTACTTGAAATCTGATACCTGTGAACAAACTTATTCCTATACTGACCTATTTGAATCTTACTTACCTCCCTTTTAAAGCAACTCTAAACCATATATCCTGTGTAATACTCTGTTTGGGAATATCTATTTATCTAAACAAGTAATTCACTCATATACACTATCAAATGACTCATTGTATATTTCCCAAGTAACACATCCATTGTTCCTTGGCAAGTACTAATTAGGAGCAACAAAACATTTAAAGGAGACGTAAGGTTTTGCACTGTGACTTTAAACAAGTGCATTACAAACAACAACTTATTTAAAGGAGTCTCAAGGTTTTGCACTGTGACATTAAACAAGTTACTAAAGCAGAAAAGCACATAAGTATATGACTGCACCCTAAGATTTTACCATAGTTATATGGCGCTTTATAGGCACCCCTTCAGATATTATAAAACACAAAGAGTTGCATATTGGATTACTAAACAGCTGCCCATCGTCCCAGAAAATCAAAGGCTTGCAGCCCATATTCCAACTAAATCTATATGTCCCATTAAACAGTTTTTCATGCCCAGAGGTCATCACCCATGTATATATCTTAATAGGGCAGATATCTGTTTAGGTCAAGCTGCATGAACAAATGTCCCAATGACAAACTGCTGGAACATATTCATAAGGTTAGTCCATACTTATCCTATTCCAGCCCTGCAGGGAGGCATCAAAAAGCAAAAAAGTCATGTTGGGAGACCATCTCAAATTTTGCACTTGGGGGTCCCGGACAGTGAAACAGCAAAAAAACTGTTCTTGTAGTTTCTGCAGAGTTAGGGCAACTACGGAGGCAAAGAAGGCCTTCTACAAATCAATTAACCCTGTTAGTTTGGTGGCACTTCTCCTGATCTATGTTGCTGGGGCCTTCAGTAAAACCTTTATTGAGAGACCTCATCTTCTGCTCAGGAGAGCCGACCGCACCCCTCCAGACAGTCAGCGAGGGCCATCCCAGATCTTGTCCCCACAATTGTTTATTTCGCAGGAGATCTTGTGCACCGCACAGGACTATGGATTGCATAGAGGCCTTGATGGGGCTGTGATCCTTCAAAGAAAGCTCCAGAGGTACAGAAACCCATGTCTCCGAGATTGAGGGAGAAAGATCAGCACTAGGTAAGCTTCGATCCAGCGCCCCATTGTCTCCTGCAGTAAGGCACTCTGTAGAGTTAGATCACTGTGAAGGGGCAGCCACAACTCTGTCTGTGGCGTTTCCCGCAATTGAGCCGCACCATTAATTGGAGAAAGTACCACCAGCATTGATATGATCTGATCCACTCTCATGCATATTTGTGCTTCACGTTCCTCCATACAGGTCTTGATGGTAAGATATAGCTCCTCCATATTCAGATAGTTGAACAGAGCACTCCATGGCCTGCAAAATGGCTGCTCCTCAGTCATGCAGCATGTGAGCAACAATAGAGAAAATTTTCAAATCTACAGACTCCGGTCCTTTCGTCCCCTTTGGACCTTGCGATAATGTTCTCTAGCTCATCAGCTGCAAATTAAAAATGAATTGGGCTATATTGAGCGGTCTTAAGGTTATTAGAATCTATTATGTTTACAGAGGGAGCTCTCTCAATGTGCAACCTTTCAGACTCCCGGCTCGCTCCGCCCCCCACGTAGTAATGAATTTTACTTTCTGGTTACTGTTTGTATTGGAGGGTTGTTTGTATTTTAAGAGTTGATCCCTAGTCATTGTATCTACATTTTCTTTAGCCTTACTGAGAATAGTCTCTGAATATCCCCTTACTTTTAGTCTATCCGTAATCATTTTAGTTTGTTTGATATATTCCTCATTTGTGGAGCAATTCATTTTCACTCTTATAAATTCCCCTTTGGGAATTCCTCTCACCACATGTCTAGGGTGGCATGAATCAAATTGTAGTATTGTATTCCCTGCAGTGGGCTTTCTATATAGTTTTGTTTCCACTGACTGACCATTTTCGCTCACATAGATTGTTATATCAAGAAAGTTTACAGAGTCAGAATCATGTTCTCCTACCAATTTGATCACACATTGGTTATCATTTTGATATTTGCAGAATAAATCTGCTTTGTCACTGTTACCGTCAAAAATAAAAAACAAATCATCAATGTATCTGTAAAAATATTTGATGTCAGTTCTAAAGGGATTCCCCTCTCCAAAAACATGGAACAGTTCCCACCAACCCATAAAAAGTTTGGCGTATAAGGGGACAAATTTTGCCCCCATAGCTTTCCACGCTTCTGGAGAAAGAACTCACTTCCAAACATAAAAAAATATATGTGTAAGCAAATATTCCACTGCTTTTAACAAAAACTGCTTAGTCACTGGCTCATAGTTACTGTGGGTATCCAGAAAAATCCCAAAGCAGTGATTCCCTTTGTGTGTTGTATACATGTGTAGAGGGATGCTACATCAATGACTAATAATCTATAGGATGATTCCCATTTTACCTTACTTAATTTACTTAACAGAGAAGTTGTATCTTGTATGTAACTTGAGAGATTTTTTACCAGGGGTTATAGAAAAGTGTCTACCAGGTCAGAAAGGGGTTCATTAAGGGAATTACCCCTGCAATAATGGGACGGCCTGGGGATGTAAAGGATCTTTATGTAATTTTGGAAAATAATGAAAAATAGGAGTAACTGGAAATAAAGGTATGAGAGACTCTTTAGTTTGTTGATTAATTACATTATTGTGTTTGGCCAGTAAAATGATTCCAACCATTTCATTTTTAAATTGTTGTGTAGGGTTGGATTTTAATTTGGTTGTTTCTTTGCCTCTGTAATGTAATCAGATCTGTTCAAATAACCACGTTACCTCCCTTATCTGAGGGCCTAATCACGATTTCATTATTGTCATTCAAAATTTGTAAAGCCTGCTTTTCCATAAAAGTGATATTTTCTGCCTTTTTTTAGATTTTTTGAATTTTGCATCAAGATTTCTTAGTTTTTCCTCGACCGTTTTCTGAAAGATATCCAGTACTTTAGGTCTTGTATGGACCGGACAAAAGTAAATTTTTGACTTTGGTTGTAAATGTTTTACATCTTTTTCTTTAATAAGATCAGTACCATCTTGTGTACTTTCATTTGCAAGATGTTGTAGATATTGTACTGCACACCAGTCAGAAAATGTCAATATTTTGTCATTGTCACATCCTTTAGCTGTCTCAGTTCTCATTTGTGTCATCTCTTCATTCATGCCAAAAAAGTGTTTTTTTTAATGTTATTTTTCGAACAAATTTGTTCACATCTAAGATTGTTTCAAATAAATGTAAATGAGTAGATGGCACAAATTTGAGCCATTTAGAATAGATAACAAACGGATCTCTGATTCTTTTAATACAACTTTTGACAAGTTAATTACATTCTGATCTATGTGTATTTTTGGTTCATTTGGCCTTGTGATCTGGTCACATATTTCTTCTGTATCCCCATTTTTTGTGGCGGTTGGGGGGTAAAGTATTTTTGAGTGTTGAAATTATTTTTGTTTGTGTTTACTCCCCATGCCCCTCCCTCCTCTGTGTGTTTTTTTCTTGTGGATAGTGTCTGGGGATCCCTGTTTTTTTACTGCTGATTAACAGTTGTTTGCAACCCTGTATCTTGAGGTGTTTGTAATACTGTAGGGATTGTGTCCTCACCTATGTTTTCATTATCAGAAGAGTCAATGTATCTGTATCTGAAAATGTTACAGTTTTTTCATTCTTTTTAAATTTCCTTTGATTTCTTCTAAAAAATCTAGGTCTCCCTTTAAGCTGTTCATCATGGGTCCACTTATATACTTGTTTTGAATCATAATCTCTTTTGTCTCTTTGCATTTTTCTTGATTTGAATTGCCACATTTCTTGCTTAAAGGAGTTCATATTAAAGTGATGGTAAATTTATAGCACTTTAAAAGTACATTTTTGTTCCTACAGTATGTACTAACTAAATCGCTAACTTTTTTAAAAAAAATTCAAAGCTTTTCTAATAAATTAAGATTGGACTTACTGAGCGCTATCGCTCCTTGCTCCGCCCCTGGCATTAGTTTCTGATCTCTTCCTTAGCCGACATAGAGAGCCGAACCACCCACTCTCTACGTCATTATATTGGAATCACGGTCTTCACTGTTCGTTATGCGCATGCATAATGTTTCATAATGCCCTAATATATAGATTGCCGCAGTTAGTGAAAACACGATTTGGACAGCAGCCGCTCGATTAGAAATAATTGTCTTTTAAACTTGTCTTATACAATATTCGATGCTCCGATTGTGTCAATACTATGTTGCAAAATTAATTAATTAAAATAAACGCATGCGCACAACTACATGCTGTCGGACTGTCAGTGAGCGATACAACATGTAGCGCATGTGTTTACGTAATGTAGGGCATGTTTGATTATTTCAGTGTCGCCGACTGGCCTGGATTTCTATTGGTATACAAAAAAACTTGACATTGAAAAACAATGGAGGAGGTTGGACAGGCGGAGGATCGAGGTGAATTTGAAGTCTATAATTGTTAAATATTTACATACAACGATCGATTGCGGCATTTTGATGAATGAAAGTCACTTTATTTTTTCATTTTACAGGCGATCGCATGTTTGACTGGGTCTTAGTTTACCATTACTTTAACCTCAAACTACTTGTCATAATTATGGAATTCTGTATCTTTTTGAAAAGCTTTTACGTTTGTCTTGAACACCCTTCATTTCACTTAACAATTCTGATCTTTGTTTTCTTTTGTATTCAATTAGTAAATCTATTAGGGCAAAAGAACAGATATCTAAAATATTATTCCATTTGTAATAAATTCAGAATCATTTACTTTGAAAGAGGGGAATTTTCTCACTCTTAGACCTCTGGGAATGTGTTTGTCATGTCAATAGAGCATAAAAGATTTAATATCTAATTCTAATTTGACATCCCTTTTCCTCAACATATCCATTTTAAAAAACAAACTATCCAGTATATAGACTATTTCTTTATATTCATTACCAGTTTCTTCAATAAAGTTACCTAGTACATATGAATTTTATTCTGATTCTTCCATACTTAAGTAATTTACAAGCAGATTATTTATGTCTAGATGTAAATAAATAAACCCTCTTGCTTATTTTACTACACAATAAATATATGTATACTTTAGATATTAAGATTTATGTCTAGATGTAACAGATTATTTATGTCTAGATGTAAATAAATAAATAAACCTTCTTGCTTATTTTACTACACAATAAATATATGTATACTTTAGATATTAAGATTTAAACATTAGAAAAACGATTCACAATTTTCAATGTAAATAAATCATAAGTGTTGTTGTAATAGAATAGATTGTATAATAACTTCAAAGTATATCTTACTGTGCAGATGAAAAAATGAAAAAGAAGTATGACCCTGTTAATAAAAATAAAAAGTAATTAACTTCAGAAGAAATTCTCTAGAGCAACATGAAAAAATGTAATATGGACTTTACAGTTTATTCCCTATGGAGATTATCTATAATGAATATAGTCAATATAGTCCATATATAATATATTATTATAATATAATAATATAGAAATCTCCTCCTTAAAAATTTTAGGATATTGAGCTAAATTAAATAGACTGTGCAATATTTTTATATCACACCTTCTACGTCTTGAGCTAATAGAATTTTTCTAAGTGCTATATCTTACAGCACAAATAGAGAGAAGGTGGATGAATTTATGTATTAAGTCAGTTATTATAATCGGTGTTGTCGTTCTATGAGTCAAAATGATCAGAAAGTCCAAAGATCTATGACAAATTCAGTTCCCTCCCTGAATAAAAGAAAAATCCTGTTCGCTCAGGTAATACTACCTCGTCTTCAGCCGCCTGCAGCACAGATTGAGTGTAGAAAAGTCAGAGTTGTACTATTTCGTCTTCAGCTGCTAACATACAACAATTTAGCTGTTGCAGCACTAATGGAAAGTAGATTAACCGAGTAATGCATTCAAGTGTTTTAGTTATATTCTTTTATATGTCCCATATACGAGAGGAAAAGACAAATGTAGAAATCAATGTACAAAGTCAAGAGTCTTGATTAATGAGCCTAAAGTGGTTCACCTCTAAACATACACAATTTAACAACAACCCACCTCTTCTTCAGCCACATAAGGAAAATAACTTACAGTTTTAGGAAATCACAAAGCCGGGATCAATTCTTCAGCAGACAGCTCCTGTTCTGCACTCATTCCTTTGACCGGTAATCCTAAAATGGAATATATGGGCTGCTTTTCCTCAGAGAGAGTAGATATGAAACGGTTTCACAAACAAATTCTGTAGGGAGCAAGCACTCTCCTGATCTACACATAAAGGGCTCGATTTACCAAAGCCCTACGGCTGCAAGTTCTCACAAGAACTTGCTCGCCGTAATTTATCAAGCAGCGGTCACCAGACTGCTGCTTCCTTAACCTCTTCGCCACCTCTAAGGTGGCGAGATTCAATCTCCGCGGTCGAGTCCGACCGTGGAGATTGACAGCTCCTGCCTGCGAGTGATTGTCTGTGCACGGGCAGGGGACGGGATTGCACGCGAGTGCAAAATTGCACTCGTGTGCAATGTTGATTACCTGCGGGTAATTTCGCCCCGCCACAGGCGAGCTGAGGCGTACAGGGGTGCGTATACGTGCCCCTGTACGCCTCAGCTTTGATAAATCTAGTCCAAAGTGTAGCTTCATCCAGTAGTTTGTGGCACAATAGAGAGTGTGTGTCCTTGCTGAGTGATCAATGCTGCAACAGGTGTGTCTACTCCACACACGATCAAATAACAAGTATCCAAGAAGTAGTCCGCCCTGGCACTCAACAAAAGAAAGTTCACAGAAAAATTAAATTCTTCAAAATGTATGTAATTAATGTAGTCTAAAGCATACCTCCCAACATCTCCGAATTGGAAAGAGGGACACTCCAACCCCCCACCCCACGGGCAAAAGTATGATGTGGTGGGCAGGAGCAGGGATGGGAAATGGCTTGAAAAAAAAATCTTGAGACTGATGTAATATAAATTAAATTCTTAACTAAAAAACAAACAAACATAATACAGGGCTCAAAATTTCCACTCGCCACTAGCCATTGGCGAGTGGAAATTTAATGGTGGCGAATTAAAGTTAGTGAGTGAATGTTGAATCAACATTAACTCACTGTTCGAAGTATAGTGGCATGTTGTAACTTAGGTATGACAAAAACACATTTTGGGCTATGTGCTAAAAATATTATCTAAAGGGATATTATATATCTATGAAAGGGCAAGGATATGTTATTTGTCTAGGGATGTAGGGACCCCATTAGACTTTTACTACTGAGAGGGTACAGTAAAAGTGGAGAAGAAGATAGCGTTAAAGGGACAGTCAACACCAGAATTTTTGTTGTTTAAAAAGATAGATAATCCCTTTATTACCCATTCCCCAGTTTTGCATAACCAACATAGATATAATACAATTTACCTCTTTGATTACCTTGTATCTAAGCCTCTGCAAACTGCCCCCTTATTTCAGTTCTTTTGACAGACTTGTATTTTAGCCAATCAGTGCTCACTCCAGGGTAACTTCACGTGCATGAGCTCAATGTTATCTATATGAAACACATGAACTAACACCCACTTTTGAATTGGATTTTGAATGGAATGATGCTATTGAAAGTTGGTCTTATTAGCAAACTTCCAATAAATTAAACTCAAACCACATGTATGTAATGCTCAAGCATGTCTTGCACAAACCTGGTGCATAAACCTTTTTCACAGCAGTTATTTTGACAAGAAATAGTAGGACAAATACAGGTGTTAGCAATGACATTAATAAGGTTTCCATTCCATCTAGTTTTACAAGAGTCAGGTTCCTGTTATTGCTCAAGTGTAAGGATCAAAGATAATGTCTACAGCACTTCAATCCTTTCTTTGTATTTATTAGGATACAGACATAGATATAAGCGACGTTTCGAGTAAATCAACTCTTATTCATGCTTATCACAAAGTATACTGATACAGACTTTTAAAACCATTTAGTTTAGCGCCAACCTTAAAAAAAATCAGGCTTTGTTGCCATCTACTGTTTAGAAAAACTAATTACAATAAAAACATCCAATAATGAAATGCTTACAAACTCTACTTTTAAATACTTATAATAGATGTAATACCAATATAAATAAATCATTTCTTAAACTATTTTTTTAATCAGTTATATTTAATTGTGTGGTATAACCTATTACATTTTAAATTTTAAATATTTAAAAGGATTTTAAATATTTATAAGAAAACAGACCAATCATAGTCTCTGTTAGTGCCCTTAGGAGTCATACACCCCAGTTCCTGAATCCAAAACATTTCCTTTTGCTTAAGGAGTTTCTCCCTATTAGCTCCACTTTTCTGAGGATTCACACTCTCTATTATTGCCATCTCAATTGGCTAATTTGATGTCCACATTCTAAGAAGTCATTAGAGACTGGGACTTCTGTGTTTTTCACCTTATAGTCGAACGATGTTGACTCATCCTGTCCCTAACCATGCAGGTAGTTTCCCCTACATAGATTAGGGAACATTCTTTAATTTCATATTTTTTAACATTTCTGGGATGAAAAAAGTATTTCCCCTTGATCATCGAGCTGCAGCTCATACATCCCAAACAGGGATAGCAGCCCAAATTCTTTTTATTTAGAAACAATTTGTCTCTCCTTTTTAGAACCTATATCTGTGCTTGTAAGCTGATCTCTTTTATACTCTTCTAAATGCCATAAGGGGTGGGTTTCTGAAAATCTCTATATCCCTATTACATTCCTTTAATATATGCCAGTGTTTCTTTATGACTTGTGTTACTTCCTCAATGTGTGGGCTATATTGTGTAACCAGGACTAACCTATCCTGACCTTTGGTGTTCTTTTTTATGTTAAATTTTCTTTAAGACTGGCTAGTTGATTGTTAATGAGAGATTCTGGGTAACCTATATCAAGGAATTTTTGTTGCATTTCTTTCATTCGTATTATCTTGGTATTTCTATCACTAACAAGTCTGTTAACACTTAGTAACTTTTAGGGAATGAATTGACCAGTCCCTTTGGATGGAAACTGTCATAACTTAGAAGTGTGTTTCTGTCTGTTTCCTTTTTGTATATATCAAATATTAATTTATTACCATCTTTAGATACTCTGGTGTCCAAAAAAGTTACAGACTCCTCACTGTACTCCACAGAAAATTCTAGCCCCATTACGGCTACATTGATCTCATTTACAAATTGTTTAAGAGACTCAACGTTGCCCCACCATATGCCAAAGACGTCATCTATGTAGTGCCACCAAGTGGCTCCATACTTTATGAACTTCTCATTTTCATAGATAACTCTTTCTTCTATTTCGTTAAAAATAAATTGGCATATGATGGGGCAACGTTAGTCCCCATTGCTATCCCCTTCACTTGAATGTACCAATCGTCTTGAAAAATAAAGTGGTTCCAATACAGTATTAATCTTAAAAGTTCTTCAATAAAATCTGCCTGACATCTGTATATTTTTTATTCACCTTTAAAGATTTTTTAATTATGCCAATCCCTGTCTTGTGTTTGATAGCTGTGTAAAGACTTTTTACATCCATGGTGAATATTAAAAATGTGTTTGATTCAAAATACATATCCTTAGCCTTTTTTAAAAAGTCTTCTGTATCTTTTAAATATGAGGAAATTTGTGTCACCTCTGGTTGTAATATTTTGTCTAAAAATATTGAGATGTTAGTGAATGTGGAATTAACACTGGAGACTATAGGTCTCAAGTGTAAGGCGAGGTCACACTAAATAATTGCCACTTTAGCCTATAGAAGCAGTTTTTTCAGATTTTTTCCCCCTGTTTTTTTAATACAAATATTCCCTGTATTTTCTGGTTGTATTCTAATAAAGAGACTGAGAAATAATTATATATGGTCATTATACCATTGCTAAAACAACAAATCTAATGGTGGCCTAAGACTTTTGCACAGTGCTGTATGTCAGGGTTCTTATAATGGAACATTATTCAAACATTTCTTTAACCCCTTAAGGACCAAGGATGTATAGGGTACGTCCTACAAAAAATGTCAGTTAGTGACCAAGGATGTACCCTGTACGTCCTCAGGGGTTTAAAGCATTGGAAGCGATCCGCACGCACGGCGAAATAACGATTTATGCGGCCAAAGTTTTTTGCATTGATGCCTAGGTTGGGACATATTGGCTGTTGGGCATGGGGAGGGAGGTAGGATGTTGAGGTGGGTCAGCTACACTACAGAAAATATCCTATTAAAAAAAACCAAAAAAAAAAACAGACATTTTTGGGAACAAACTGGGTACTGGCAGAAAGCTGCCAGTACCCAAGATGGTGTTAAATAGGTAGAGGGGGATTGGTTTAGAGAGCTGTATGGGGGGATCAGGGAGGTTGGGGCAAAGAGGGGATTCAACATTGCAGATTCAATTGAATGAAAAAAAAAAAATGCTTTTTATTTTAGTACTGGCAGACTTTCTGCCAGTACTTAAGATGGCCGGGACATTTGTGAGGTGGGGGAGGGAAGAGAGCTGTTTGAGGAGGTCATGGAGGGTTCAGGTGGTGGTATGTGTCAGGTGGGAGGCTGATCTCTACACTAAAAGCTAAAATTAACCCTACAAGCTGCCTAAATTAACCCCTTCACTGCTCGGCATAATACAAGTGTGGTGCGCAGCGGCATTTAGCGACCTTCTAATTACCAAAAAGCAATGCCAAAGCCATATAAGTCTGCTACTTCTGAACAAAGGGGATCCCAGAGAAGCATTTACAACCATTTGTGCCATAATTGCACAAGCTGTTTATAAATAATTTCAGTGAGAAACCTAAAGTTTGTGAAAAAGTGAACGATTATTTTTATTTGATCGCATTTGGCGATGAAATGGTGGCATGAAATATACCAAAATGGGCCTAGATCAATACTTTGGGTTGTCTACTAATAAAATATATACATGTCAAGGGATATTCAGGGATTCCAGACAGATATCAGTGTTACAATGTAACTAGCGCTAATTTTGAAAAAAAAAATGGTTTGGAAATAGCAAAGTGCTACTTGTACTTATTGCCCTATAACTAGCAAAAAAAGCAAAGAACATGTAAACATTGGGTATTTCTAAACTCAGGACAAAATTTAGAAACTATTTAGCATGGGTGTTTTTTGGTGGTTGTAGATGTGTAACAGATTTTGGGGGTCAAAGTTAGAAAAAGTGTGTTTTTTTCTATTTTTTCATCATATTTTATAATTTTTTATAGTAAATTATAAGATATGATGAAAATAATGGTATCTTTAGAAAGTCCATTTAATGGTGAGAAAAACAATATATAATATGTGTGGGTAAAGTAAATGAGTAAGAGGAAAATTACAGCTAAACACAAACACCGCAAAAATGTAAAAATAGCCTTGGTCCCAAACGGTCTGAAAATGGAAAGTGCTGTGGAACTTAAGGGGTCAAACAGCCCCTGACATATGTATTTTTCATAAATGCCCTCCCTTAAAGCGGCAACATGGCAACCCTGTACACACATTAGAGAAGGAAATGGTTTTCCCTTTATATTAAATTGAAACAAAAACTGCTGCCCTTCCCGGATAGATGTGCTCTGTAGTTGATTACAATTCCTACACATCCTGGGTTACCTTGGCAACAAACTAGTCTTTGCAGTGAGGGCAGCTGAAACTTACATTACTTACATTTCTTCCTACAAGTTGTCTTAGCTGCCTAAACTAACTTCCCCTAACAAATTGCTCTATTTCTACTACAGTTAGACAGAAAACTGCTGGCTTCTATGGTGTACACAACATACTGTGCACAGTTAGTGCTGCCACAACAAGTGGTGCCTGGTAGCTGAGTATGTGTAATACAGATGGTTAGGGAGCGTAGGAAAATAGTGAGCTGTGTGCAGAAGAAAACAATACTATAGTATCATATAGTTCATAACAGGAAATGACAACACGGCAAAGTTCACTATCAATTTTAACAACTTTAGCTGCAAAAATGTTAATACATGTATATTGCAAAAATACAATTTGAGTCATTCTTTTTTCAAATAGTGTACTTAGTTTTTGGACTACAGTGTCCCTTTTAATGAGATTGCCCCTTCTAAAAAAAAAGGTTTTTATAGGGATAGCGCGTCCATGTAAAAATATGGACACGAGAGTGCCTTTCAAAATGCCTGCGCCTACATTAGTGAATTTTTAATCTAGAACAAGCACTTGTGACCATGAGTTCCATAATGTAGGTGCAACTATTTTTAAAGGCAGTCAAGAGGTGTCACATTCAAAAAGCCAAAACTGAGCTTGAAAAGTTGTTGGAACAGCGACACAAAAATGTATTGTGATTGCCGAGAACATACAAGAAAGACGAATGTATATCCTTGGCTTGTTTATTTTTTTTATTAAAAAAAATCCCACAAATGCAAAAAATGTATTTATGCTTAAATTTTGATTCAAAATAAACGCTAAGTTCTCTATCCCAGGATACTAAATTGAGAAGTGCAATTTCTTTTGATGTTATGTTTTTTTATTTATTGTTAACATATTTAGCTTTAATCACAATTTGTATGAATTCCATTTCAATTTTGTACATAATTTGGCTATTTTTACATATTGTTTTTGCCTAAGATTGACATAATGTTAAAGGGCCATAATACCTAAATGTTTAAACACTTGAAAGTGATGCAGCATAGCTGTAAAAAGCTGACTAGAAAATATCACCTGAACATCTCTATGTAAAAAAGAAAGATATTTTACCTCAAAAGTTCCTCAGTAGCCACATCCCATTGTAAAGGATTTCTAAGCAGCATATTAGTATGTCTGTCCTGGGACAGCTTAGGGGATGAGCCTCGTGAACTCTCATATTTCCCTATTCAGCTTACTATGAAATCTCATGAGAGTTAAGTCAAATCTCATGAGATCACAGTAAAAGAGTTCATGACCTCATCACTGCTGATGCTGATTGGCTGCTGTTCATTTCTTAATTTTTTTTTATTTTTACCTGCAGCTGGGAGCAGGTGAAGTATAACTTTTTACACAGAACTTACTCTGCTGAGCTGAGGAGATTGTGAGGTAAAATATCTTCCTTTTTTACATAGAGATGCCCAGGTGATATTTTCCTGTCAGCTTTTTACAGTTATACTGCATCAGGTTCAAGTGATTTAGCATATGAGTATTATGTCCCTTTAAATAAGTGTTATACCTTCCAAGAAAGCCAAATGCTGAGTCATTTATAAATGTACAAAGAGCTGTACAACATTTCCAATCTATTTTACCTCACAAAACAACATAATAATCATTTTCTTTAAAATCCTTAAAGGGACAGTCTATTTAAAAAAATGTATTGTTTAAAACGATAGATAATCCCTTTATTACCCATTCCCCAGCCAACATGGTTATATTAATATACTTTTTACCTCTGTGATTACCTTGTATCTAAGCCTTTTCTGACAGACCTCTTATCACATGACTATTATCTATTGACTTGCATTTTAGCCAATTTGTGCTGTGTCTTGCACAACTCCACGAAAGAGAGCACAATGTTATCTATATCTCCCACATGGATTAGCAGTCTCTTGTTGTGAAAAGCAAATAAAAAAGCATGTGATATGAAGCTGTCTGTAGTGGCTTAGAAACAGGCAGAAATGTAGAGGTTTAAATGTTATAATGTATATTAAAGTGAATGTAAATTTTATCTTTCTGTAAGCCTGCTATGAGTTCATCTGTGCACAATTAAAATCACTATTTTTTTTTTAAATTCTAATTACGATTTTAGCATAAATTATAAATAAAAATTCTACCGTTTATTTACAAACTCCTCCCAGAGCCGACTTCCTTGTTCTATGAGAGTGACATATACAGCGGTCCCACCCACTCTATACGTATGTGTCAAGCATGCTCCGGAGACAGAGTCGTCCTGTGCATGCACAAACTACCGCTCTTCGGCAATTGAAGAATTGGAGAAGTGATCTTTTTATCATAAGCAGCGGTATTGAGCATGCGATAATCGTGGATGCACATCTAGAATCATCAGACAATTCGGGATTAGCGCATGCGCATAAGAATACAGTGACGTTGGAGAAAAGGGGCCGAACGCCCGAGGGGGGGGGGGGAGGGAAACTATGATTAGCCAGATTCATTTTAGAAATCTTTCAATCAGTCAGGATCTATATCGGGCGGGAAGCGGCGCAAATCGAGAGAGACTTCAAAGTTATAATTTTGAGTACTATACTTTTAATAACGCAATGATGAATGAAACTATACTTAGATTATGTTTCATGTGGCGTGAACGATAGGAGTTAACTTTACATTCACTTTAATATAACAATATTGGTTGTGCAAAGCTGGGGAATGGGTAGTAAAGGCGTTATCTATCTTTAAGTCACTACTTCACAAACACGTTTCACATTATTTTACCTCACAAAACAACATAATAATCATTTCATTTAAAATCCTTAAACAGACAGTCTACAATAGAATTGTATTGTTTTAAAAGATAGATAATCCCTTTATTACCCATTCCCCAGTTTTCCATAACCAACACAGTTATAATAATATACTTTTTACCTCTGTGATTACCTTGTACCTAAGCATTTTCTGACAGCCCCCTGATCACATGACTTTTTTATTTATTATCTATTGACTTGCATTCAGTTCTGTGTTGTGCTAACTCTTAAATAACTTCTTGGGCGTGAACACACTGTTATCTATATGGCACACATGAACTAGCAGTCTCCTGTTGTGAAAAGCAATTAAAAAAGCATGTGATAAGAGGCTGTCTAAATGTTATAAAGTATATTAATATAACAGCGTTGGTTGTGCAAAGCAGGGGAATAGTAACGGATTTATCTATCTTTTTAAACAATTTAAACAATTTAATAACAATTTTAGTGTAGACTGTCCCTTTAAGTCACTCCGACAACAATAGAGAATATAAACGTTTGTTATATTGCCAACAAAAATATCAAATGAAATATGTGCCGTTTTTGTTTAATTGTTTAAGTGTTTTAATTAAACAGAATTCATACAAAGGAAAAATACTATTTTATACTATTATGCGAAGATGAAACAAACATCTAATAAATATTTGCCATTTTCTAAGGTCTCAAGCAATAAATAATGGAGGTCCAGAAGCAATTTAGTACATAACAAAAATCAGACCTAATTAAACCACTAGAGGTCAGCAGCTCCCAATGCATCCAACGCTAACAATACTAGTAATCATTTCTAGAGGTTTTAGAGTGACACCTAGTGGTTGCAAAAATAAAACACCAGTTGATAAGATAAATTGTTCTATTTAGCATAATATAAATAAGGCTAGAAGAAAATAAACCCAATTCTTTTCTTTAATGATTCAGATAGATAATACAATTATAAACAAGTTTCTAATTTATTGTTATTATCAAATGTACTTAATTCTCAAGGTGTTCTTTGTTGAAAAGCATAACTAGGTAGGTATTGCGCATATATCTAGAGCACTGCAAGGCAGAATCACTGCTGCCATCTATTGCTATTGCAAATGTATATTGTGCTCTACACATGTGCATGCTCCTGTGCCTACCTACCTCATGCTTTTCTAAAAAGGATACATAGAGAATGAAGTAAAGTTGATAACAGGCTCTCTGCAAACAACATACATTTAAAGATCCCACAGCCTTTCTGCAAACAAACATTTGAAGGTAATTCATCTATCTCCAATCAAGACAATGAGTGCATTTTATTTTTATATCTGTTGGGCTAATTTGGAATTGGTTTTAACCTTCCCCTCTCCCCCTCTCCAAGCTACACCTCCCCCCATACATCTACCCTTTATCAACAGGAAGTTTTACCTTTAAAACTCTTTCTCACACAGACCTCACAGCAACAAGCAGTCCTACAGGCTCTCGGTATGCACTAGCCCACCAATTCTCCCTCCACCTCCCACCCTGGTGTTTACCTTAATATATAAACACCTAACAGCAATTAGGTGTAGCTGTCACTAATGATAGCAAAACATCCTAGAAATAGGAACAGAAAGAGGTGACCAATAGGATAATAACGTTAAGGCCAGAAACACAACTGTAGAGTACTCCTATATACTCACAAAATGAGTTGCACATCCAGTGCAATATTCAGCAGACCGAGGATTCAGAGCCGCTTAGCTGACTCAATCTCCTCTGGAACGGGCAGTACACTTGGCTCGCAAGCAGTTTCCTCCAAGCGTCTGCCAAACCAATCCAAGAAGGACCAAAAGGAAAGGATACAAATATCCAAAAAGTCCAGGAACAAGGTGTCAGTAAAAAGTATAACAGTTCAATGGTTCACAGCACCACAGTATATGTAAGTGCACGGTGTATAGGGTAGCTGCAATCACCCCAACGTAACAATCTTGAAAGTGTGACACCAGCACTGTGTTAACTTGCAAAACACTTTATTAGGAGTTTACATTAAAAATTTAATGTAAACTCCTAATAAAGTGTTTTGCAAGTTAACACAGTGCTGGTGTCACACTTTCAAGATTATTAAAATCAATGTTAAAACATATAGCAAGCACAGCAACGCGTTTCTCAGCAGTAACGCCGTTTCATCAGGTTGCAACTCATTTTGTGAGTATATAGGAGTACTCTACAGTTGTGTTGCTGGCCTTAACGTTATTATCCTATTGGGCGCCTCTTTCTGTATCTATTTCTAGGATGTTTGGCTACTTCTGATCCTTTTTGAAGAGAGCTGCCCCATTGTGCGAACACTGGTATACCATAGAGAACGTATAATTATACCAGCAAACTATCACGTTGTTTTTTTGATTAACTTTTGCATCAAAGTTTTCACGTTTCACATTCTATTCATTTGGACACTTTTTTAATTACACATGGACACAGTGATGAATTATTTACTAAAGCAGGAATTTGATGAATTTTATTATCTCATATAGAGCCACAAATTATTCACTTATATTAATTATTAATTATTTTATCAACTATTTTATAGATTGTATTGATTTTCATGTTAGTTGGCGCACCCTTATATCACTCTGCTTGGTTTGGGTTTTTATATATACTTTGTCACTAATGATCCCGGATAGAGACACTACTTTACACTCACAGCCTCTGTACTGACACTTTACCATACTCTGTTACACTTTTACAACCCTCATTTACTCACCACGCATTTCACTCACTCTCAGTTTACCCTGCCTTATATCAGACATATTTCCCTTCTCCCTTACCTTCTGTCTCCATTTCCTCTCCTTTAGATTGTAAGTTTGAGAGCCTCTCTACCTGTAAGCCACTTTGTATTTAAAGTGAACTACTACTGATTGTGCTCAAGGGCAAGGCATTCCTCTCCTTTTGTATATCTCAATTATTGCACCCACAACTGTAATGTACCCCAATATTGTACTTGTTTGTTTGTGTATTTAATGCATTCCTGTAATGTTCCATTATTTCTTGTATAGCGCTACGTAATCTGCTGGCGCTTTATAAATACCTGTTATTAATAATAATAATAATAATAATAATAAATGAGAAACTTAAAAAAAAAAAAGAAAGAAATAGTTTCATGTCCCTTTAAGTAAAGCGTAGGAGAAACAGGCAAAAGAAAAAAAAGGAAATTTACCAATTAATATATAAAGTGTGTAATAAATAGAGACACTGGCACTACTCTTATATTATATGAAGGAACTGTATAATGTCATTTATTTAGCGTATAATCTCAATTTACATACGATTTAACTATTGTTTCAATGGTGCTGTGTAAAGACACTTTATTTTCATATTCCAGCATAGATGCTCAAAATGAGTTCAGCACTTGGGTGTAAAAAAAGGCTTAGCAGCGAAAAGGTTAAAGGAGAGGGAGGAGTCAAGTGGTGGATCTGCTGTGCAGCTTTTTCATTCAGCTCTTTTTCCACCCAGAGGTTAGACCTTGTCTTTAAGGGACAGTAAACACCAGAATTTTTGTTGTTTAAAAATTTAGATAATCGCTTTTTTACCCATTCCCCAATTTTGCATAACCAACAAAGTTATAATAATATAATTTTTACCTCTGTGATTACCTTGTATCTAAGCCTCTGCAAATTGCCCCCTTATTTCAGTTCTTTTGACAGACTTGCATTTTTAGCCAATCAGTGCTGACTCCTGGGAGCTTCACGTGCCTGACCTCAATGTTATCTATATGAAACACATGAACTAATGCCCTCTAGTGGTGAAAAACTGTCAAAATGCTTTCAGATTAGGGGCAGTCTTCAAGGTCTAAGAAATTAGCACATGGACCTCAGCTTTCAACTAAGAATACCAAGAGAACAAAGCAAAATTGGTAATAAAAGTAAATTGGAAAGTTGTTTAAAATAACATGCCCTATTTAAATCATGAAAGATTTTTTTTTACTTTACTGTCCCTTTGGAAAAATCCAAGCACATGGCCGCCACAGTAACTTGAAACCACAGGGCCCAAGTGCAAGAATATAAGGGCCCCCCACCACAAAAAAAATGTGAATTTGATACATATAATTTTTTTTTTAACATTCATCACAGGGGGAAAAAATGTGAATACGATTACATGTCTGCAAAAGGGGGTACCCTGTGCCCATAGTCTGTAAGATGGTCTGACCCCCTATTTACTGTATATAGTGACACTGTTTAACCCACCAGTACTATGTATATTGAGTTAGTGCCACAGTCTGTAATCTGCAGGTGAGATGGCTGACCTGACCCTCCCCACTCCAGTACTTTATATAGTGACCACAGTAGTCTGTGACATGGTCCAGCCCCCCCCCCCCCCGCTCTGTATATAGTGGTTCTGTATAGTGACACTTTTTACCCCCCCTCCCGCCCCCCACCCATGCTGTAGTAACAAGGTCTGTAATCTGCTGGTTCCACAAACATACACACACAGTCAAATACATACATACATAAACACACACATACACACATAAACACCAATGGGTAAAACAGAAACACTAACCACTGTAGTCAGAGACAGAGACACTAGTGAAGCATCACGTCACACTCACATGATATCAGTGCAGGCACATCATATACAGCACACCATTATAAGACACAAAAGAAAATAACAACGCAAATACTGACCAATTTCAGAATGAGAAATCAGAAAGAGATACTTTCCTTCAGCAGCAAGATCAAACATTCAACAGACATAGACAAAGTAAATATTATCGATATGGTTACAAAGCTGGAAAATTGTTAGCAAACATGGTACGCCTTACTAAACCTAAATCTTTTATAACTGCAATTAAAACAGGTGCCCTATTACAAATACTCAGGAAATCACACAAAAAAACTTTGTTACTTACTATAAAACACTTTGTACTAAAGAAAGGATAGATGACCAAAGTAAACGGCTAATTTGGGATAAAATTAAAATTCCACAATTAACAGAAGGCCATTAAGAAATCCAAGTAAGGTAAATCAACAGGCCCTAATTCCCTTCCTATAGAATATTATAAAAGTCTATGTGATGATATAGCTTCCACTTTAACTTCCCTTTATTCACAAAACTTATCAGAACGACAAAAGCCTGATCCACATGAGAAAGCGTTTGATAGGATAGAATGGGATCATCTTTATACATCATTACACAATTTCGGCATAACTGGAAACTTTTTAAAAGCGGTCAATTATATCTGTCCCGTTCTGCCACTTTGCTTATTAAAGGAGGGGTATCTCCATCTTTTTCACTAGAGTGAGGCACTAGGCAAGGCTGTCCACTGTCCCCATTGCTGTTCAATTTGCCCATTGAGCCTTTGACGTGCTATATTAGGCATCATACTGACAGTTTACAAATAAAATCATACATTTCTCATTTATCAATGTATGCTGATGATCTACTCCTGTATGTATATAATCCTTCTATAAATATACAGATTCTACTTAAAATAATGAAACAATTTAGTAATTTCACTGGGCATAAAATAAATTCAGAGAAATCGGAGGTGATCTGGCTACAAAATTATAGTAAAACCTCATTCCAAGATACACCTTTTTTATTACACCTTTGAACTCCTTCAAATATCTAGGATTTCACTTCAAACATGCATAATATTATGCAGGGTTGGCAAAATCTGCCTTTCACCCTAACGGGTAAAATGCAACGTCTTAAAATGATTCTCTTACCAAAATTGTTCCCCTTCAACTGCTTCCATTATTAATGACGACAAAGATATGAAAAGAGTCTCAACAATGTTTGGTACATTCATTTGGAGACAGAAAAACATAGAATACGTAAAACGTATTTGACTATGCCATATACAGGGCCACATTTATGGTGAGGCAGAGTAGACATGTGCCTACAGGCGCCCTCCATAGAGGGGCGCCTGTCTCTGCCTATTATAAATACCAATAACCTTAACTACGGCAGGGAAATAATAGCACTGTGCATGCACGGACGCCATCTTTGTTAAGGTTAGGCACGTGTCAGTGACAAGGGGCATAGGACATGTGCCAGTCAGGGGTGACAGGTGCATAAGTCATGATACCACTGTGTAATCGGTGGTCTGCTCCCGCCCCCACCCATACTGTAATACTGACAGCTGCCGGCTCAAAAGGCCTCTCCCTGTATGTGGCCCCGAGCCCTACTCTCCCGCTGTCCCCACCAAACCCCAGAGAGACGAGCATTGTCTGCGGTAATGGGTTCCACTGCAAGGACACACAGGTGAGAGGGGACAAGATGGCACTGGCCTGGGCAAACTGGAGCTGGTTGATGTGAGGAGATGGTGCAGTGCAGGGGGAGAGGGACCTGTGGAGCCTATGTGTGGTGATGTGTGTATTATATAGTGATGTGTGTTATATGCAGGGATGGCACTGGGTGTAATATACAGATGTGTGTGTTATATGCAGGGATGTGTTTAATATACAAATATGGCACTGGGTGTAATATACAGAGGTGTGTGTTATATGCAGAGATGGCACTGTGTGTTATATGCAGAGATGTGTGTAATTTACAGAGATGGCAATGGGTGTAATATGCATATATGCAGAGGTGTGTGTAATATACAGAAATGGCACTGGGTGTAATGTACAGAGGTGTGTGTTATATGAAGACATGGCACTGTGTGTTATATGCAGAGATGTGTGTAATACACAATGATGGCACTGGGTGTAATATGCAGAACTGTGTGTAATATTCAGAGGTGGCACTGGGTGTAATATGCCAGCGGCCATTTTAGTTAAGTTAGCCGACACATCAGTGTGAGGGGGGGCACTTCAGCTTTTGGTGCCTATTCACACCTGGGCTGTAAATCTGGCCCTGGCCATATACTTCAGGTGGATTAAAACTACCTAATTTATAGTGGTACAATTGGGCCACACTTATTAAACTGGTTATAGGATGGCTGATCGATTCAGATTTTTTCTGCCCGATAATTGAAAGAGCGTTACTAGCCCCTTGTCTTCCATCCTTTCTTCCGCATACTGCATTCTCCACTCTTCCAATACATATCTAACAAAACATTCTCTTTCTAGACCCACTACGTGCCTGGGGAAGGCCTGCCAACTATGAAAAATAGATTTTAAGATTAGTAAATATTTACCAATACAGGGCAACCCAAATTTTATTCCTAGTTACACATATAAATCCTTTCAACAATGGAGACAGCAGGGACTTACCTCAATATTTCAACTTCTAAATTTGAATGATTTTTTAGATTTCCTCATTTAAAGAACTCCAGAGATCATATAATCTTCCCAGGATGCAACAATATGCGTATTTCCAAAGCAGGCACTACATATGATCTCTTCTACCTTTGGGTGGAGAAAATTTGCTACGCCCTAATATAGAGAGATTTTGCAACCTGGCTAGGCAAGGAATTCATTCTATTACAGATATTTATAATTTTTTATCTACATATTTGGAACAGCAGACTCAACAACAAATTCTCTCTAAGTGGTGAATATTAGATGATGAACCAGTCACCTTAGAACTAATTTTAGACAGCTTTACTAGAGTAAGCAAAGCTACCTTTTCCTTGAATTTTAGGGAGTCACATACCAAACTGATGCATCAAGAATATATTACACCTAAACTGTATTTAAAATGGCTTCCAGAAGCGCAAGATAAGTGTTACAAATGTTCAACATATGCCCCAAATATGGTCCACTTGTTCTGGAAATGTCCAAAATTCCAGACATTTTGGAATAAATTAGCATATTGGCTCTCCAAGGTACTTAATACAAGGATACGACTCACAGTATATTATGTTTTATTTCTGGCAAATCGTCTGTCGCAACAACACGGAAGTTTTATAGATATGACGATGTTGATGGCTAGGGAGCTTGTTTTACAATTCTGGGCTAAGAACAGAGAACCCCCCTTTAAAAAGCTAGTTTTAACTATGCACAAACAAATATTAATAGAGCAAGTTGATGCCCAAGGACACCTAGAAGCAAGGATAAAGTCCTTTGTCCAGAAATGGGAACCTTTTCTTTTATATTTCCCGGTAAACCTTAGAAATAGAATATTATACTCATTTCAAAATTCAACATTCATGCTTACTGAAAACTTAAAAAGCAGGTGGTGTATCCCCTCCCTTTCTTGCCCCTTCTCCCTTATCAGTGGTATAGAACATGAATCCTAGACCACCAGGAGCGATGACCGGGGGGGGCGCGGAGGGAGGGAGGCATCTAACAGAGCTCAGAAAGGTAAGGATAGTCTTTCTGTCACTTTACTTTAAGTAATTCTTAACAATAATTGCTTCTTTTCACCAATGTACAATTTGAACATAGTTAGTCAACTGATAGAGATGTATATATAGGAATAGGATTTTTGAGATCCTATAAATCTAAAGTTTTACAATCAGGCCACACAGCTTTGGTTAGAATGGAATGATTAATATGTTAACATTAATAACAGTGTTTTATTGTCACTATTCCTACAATGTAAAGTGGACTCTACATATATTTATGTAGATATCTAGGCACCATTACTTGTTTAGTTTTAGATAGATAGATCTCTTGTTTTATTGAGAAAAAAAAAGAACCCACAGGCCTAAACACTATAACAAAGATATTTAAATATCTGGGGTAGATTTATCATAGTGCGAGCGGACATAATACAATGTAGCGTTTCATGTCCGCTGCACATCGATAAATGCTGACAGCATACGCTGTCGGCATTTATCATTGCACCAGCAGTTCTTCTGAACTGCTGGTGCAATGCCGCCCCCTGCAGATTTGCGGCCAATCAGCCACTAGCAGGTGTCAATCAAACCTATCGTATTCGATCGGGTTGATTTCTGTCCGCGGCCTCAGGGCTTTTTTAGACCGCTGCTTCATAACTTCTGTTTCCGGTGAGCCTGAAGGCTCGCGTGGAAAAAGGGGCATCAAGCTCCATACGGAGCTTGATAAATCGGCCCCTATATGTTTTGCAAATACTTTTTGTATTCAAGTGTTTTATGTCCCTCCACTAAAATTTGTAAGCCTCTTTAGGTATATGGTTTGATTATCTTTTATTTTTAAATATCTTTTTTTTTTTTTTTAAATAAAGTTATAATAATAATAATAATAATAAAAAATTGCATGCTGTCTGAATCATTAAAGTTTCATTTTGAATTTACTGTCCCTTTAATGTGATTAAATGATACCAGTTGACCCTAGGAGTGTCAAAGCTTCTCCAGATTACCTCCTTAGAATTCTCACATGCACTGGTTCTCCCCATAACTAGCGGTCACTTGCTTGATCTAATCTTGTCGTCTCTCTTTTTCTCTAAAATGTCACTATTTTTTCCTCTTTTTAATTATCACCTCTAAAAGGGACATTAAAGGGACAGTCAACCATAGAATTGTTATTGTTTTAAAAGATAGATAATCCCTTTATTACCCATTCCCCAGTTTTGCATAACCAACACATTTATATTAATATACTTTTTACCTTTGTGATTATCTTGTATCTAGGAACCTTCTTCCAGCCCCCTGATCACATGACTGTGACTGTTTATTATCTATTGTCTTAAATTTAGCATTGTTTTGTGCTAGATCTTAAATAACTTTCTGTGCCTGAACACAGTATTATCTATATGGCCCACGTGTACTTTCTGTCTCTTTGTGTTGAAAAGAGATTTAAAAAGCATGTGATAAGAGGCAGCCCTCAAAGGCTTAGAAATTAGCATATTAACCTACCTATGTTTAGTTTAAACTAAGAATACCAAGAGAAAAAAGCAAATTTGATGATAAAAGTAAATTGGAAAGTCGATTAAAATTAAAAGTCCTATCTGAATAATGAAAGTTTAATGTATAATTGACTGTCCCTTTAAGTACAATATAGGTTTGAATATATATATATATATATATATATATATATTTATATACGGTATATATATATATATATATATATAAGCATGTGAGCTAAATTTAGCGTTTATTTAATGTAATAAAATGTAAATCCAGTTCTTAAACGCAGTTGTTTGGCTGCCCCATACCCCACCACCACTAGGGTTGCCAGGTTTCCAGTATTCAACCAGACAGTCCAGTGTTTCAACAGGCTGTCCAGTAAAATCTGTACAAAAATACTGGATACTTAAATGTCCATTATTTTAAAGACCCCTGTCAGTTAAATGTAAAGGCCCTTCTAGGTTCTTATGCATTACAAATTTGTCTTAGAAATTTGGCTTAAAAAGAAATTACACTGTGCCTTTTTTTATTATATGTGTTACACGCAACCATAGGGGGTTTAATCATTGCTGGGTGTGTACCTCTAGTAGCCAAGGGGGTCACATCACTGCTATGTACATGTGTTACTGGCAACCAAGGGGATAAAATTACTGCTTAGTTGTGAAAAATATATGTGGTGGGATCAAGGGTGGCATCTAAGGTTGAACTTTTGTGGAGACTTTGTGTTAACCCAGCTATGTCCCGTAACCAATAACCTATAGGTCGTCTGGTATTTTTATGAAGCACAGCTGGCAACCCTACAGACAAATACAAGCTACGGGCTAGATTACGAGTGGAGCAGTAGTTTGCACTCACGGTCAAGCATTAAAACTGCTATAAGTATTTTTTTCTTCTCTGAGATTCACGCTCGTATTACGAGTTGAAAGTAAAAAGTTTGCTCTCTCATGTTCGTAACATCAGATTATATTGCATCTTTCATAATCGAATGTTCTGCGCATAGCAAAATATGTTCTATTTATTCTTAAAGGGACATTAAACACTTTGAGATGGTAATATACAATGATAAATAGTATATATAAAAAACTTTCATTATTTATTTTGTCTCCTTTTCCTGTAATTCCATTCTAAAATTGTAAATTTTTCCGTTCCTGTTAGAAATTGAAGTGCAGAATACTGTTATATTTCACACAGCCATTGGTTGCACACTCTAGTGACCTATTTATAACTGTCCGTAATTAGCCACAGCAGAGAAGGTAACCTAAGTTAGAACATGGGAGCTCCCATTGTTTTATAGACACTAAAACTTTACACTTATTTTGTCAATATTTAAACAGCTAATTAAACTTTAAATAATACATCTACATGTTATTCTCAGATTAATCTTTTCTTTAAATGCATCGTTCTATCTAGCATTTATTTAGTGTTTGATGTCTCTTTAAAGAGATATTTAAATGTATATATGATAGATATTTGCATATATATATATATATATATATATATATATATATATATATATATATATATATATACATAGTTATGGCCAAAAATAATAGCACCCCTGCATTTCTGTCAGATAATGCACCACTTTGCCCATAAAATTGTTGCAATTACAAATGTTTAGGCATTCTCATGTTTATTTCTTTTGTTTGTATTGGTATGACACAAAAAAAGTGGAGAAAAAAAGCCAATTCTAAAACATTCCATGCAAAACTCCAAAAATGGACTGAACAAAATTATTGACACTTTCTCAAAACTGTAAGTAATAATTGTATTCCAAGTTTGTGATGCTCCTGTAATTTGTAATTAAACTCACCTATATCAATTAACAGGTGTTGACAATATAGAAATCACACCGGCAACCAGTTAAAATGGTGAAAAATTGACTCAACCTTCCTGTTGTGTGCCACACTGAGCATGAAGAAGAGAAAGAGCAGCAAAGAATTGTCTGAAGATTTGAGAACAAACATTGTGGAAAAGCATGACAATCTCAAGGTTACAAGTCCATCTCCAGAGATATTAATGTTCCTGTGCCCACTGTGGACAACATTGTCAAGAAGTTTAAAGCCCATGGCACTGTAGCTAATCTCCGCGGATGTGGACGAAAGAGAAAAATGTATCAAAGATTGCAACGAAGGATTGTTCGAATGGTGGATAAAGAACCTTGATCAACTTCCAGACAAATTCAAGCTGACCTTCAGGCACAGGGGTACAAATGTGTCAGCTCACACTATACATCACCATCTGAATAAAAAGGGTAGAAGACCCAGGAGGACCCCCACTGCTGATAAAGAAATATAAAAAAGCCAGATTAGCGTTTTCCAAAACTTACCTGAGGAAGCCAAAATCCTTTTAGGAGAATGTGCTGTGGACAGACAAAACAAAATTACAGCTTTTTGGTAAAGCCCATCATTCTACTGTTTTCAGAAAAAGAAATGAGGCTTTTAAAGAAAAGAATACAGTCCCTACAGTCAAACATGGAGGAGGTTCTCTGATGTTTTGGGGTTCCTTTGTTGCTTCAGGCATTGGATGTCTTGACTGCGTGCATGGCATTATGAAATCTGAAGACTATCAAAGAATTATGTGTTGCAATGTAGGGCCCAGTGTCAGAAAGTTGGGTCTCCGTCAGAAGTCATGGGTCTTACAGCAGGACAATGAACCAAAGCACACATCAAATAGCACAGAGAAATGGTTTAAGACAAAGTGCTGGAGGGTACTGAACTGGCCAGCAATGAGTCCAGATCTTAATCCCATAGAGCACCTGTGGAGATATCTCAAAACAGTAGTTGGGAAAAGGAACCCTTCCAATCTGAGACCTGGAGCAGTTGGCGAAAGAAGAGTGGTCCAAAATTCCAGTAGAGCGGTGTAAGAAACTCATTGATGGTTACAGGAAGTGATTGATTTTAGTTATTTTTTCCAAGGGGTGTGCTACCAAATTTTAAATTGAGTGTGCCAATAATTTTGTCAAGTCTATTTTTGAGTTTTGCGTGGAATGTGGCAGATGTGCCTTTTTTTCTCCACTTTTTTATGTCACACGAATACAAACACAATAAATAAATATGAGAATGCCTAAACATTTGTAATTGCAACAATTTTCTGGGCGAAGTGGTGCATTATCTAACAGAAATGCAAGGGTGCCAATAGTTTTGGCCATGACTGTATATATATATATATATATATATACATTTAAACTTTTAAAGCCCTTTGCAGACTTGTTTTTATAACACCTGAGACCTCATATCTTTGAGCCCTTATAACTTTTTTAATGCAATATTTGTATTTAATAATGTTATCAGATAGTTTTATTATGTAACTGTACTTTTAAATGTTGATGTGTTTAGGACTTCAGCAAAGTATATCAAGGGAATTAAACATATTTGATAATAGGAGTAAATTGGAAATTTTTTAAAATTGCCCGTATTGTTCTATCTGAATCCTGAAAGAACAAAAATGGTTTCATATCCCTTTAGTAGGTCCCATAGGATGTAACCTGTAGTGTACTGCAAACATTTAACAATAAATGCTCTCAAGAATTAGAACATTATATTTTTTATCAAGGGATGAAGAATTTACTAGACATGTACAAAAATTCATACTTTATTATTCAGTTTGTAAACAAATAATGTAGTTATCCTCTTTCTTTGGCAATTACTGTGATCTGACACCAGATATTTGATATCAAAAGTGCAATTTAATATATCTAAATAGCTGATTTCTAAGTATTCATATGGCTGTTTTTCAAGTTCTCAGTATACTGTAATTAAGCCTTCTTTCCTAGGTGTGTTACAGTATGAAAATATGAGAATTTTGAAATTTTACATTTACACAGTGTGGATTACATTTTCTAAGGGAGGCTTGTCTGTTTATCTGAGTAGTGGTCATATTATTGATAGCTAGACCATTATGGCACTGACAAATGAGGCAAGAAGGTAACTTTGAAAATGGAGGCCTGCAATTAAAAAAGTATGGACATAACTGCTAGGGGTTTTCAGGTGATCCCATAGCTGCTATCATTAACAGATATTCTTTGTGTCCTCATATATAAATATACAAGCATATTTATTGCAGATATGTGCAGAACATGTGAAAATTTAATAGTTTCAGGTAGGAACCCTTTTAATATGTCAAGGGAACTCGGAAATTAGGCAAAATCTCGAATCTTATGATAAATGGAAGCCTTATTATTCTATAGTAGTCCTGTTTACATACAAACCCAGTACAAAAGCGTGGTGTCTCCCAGGGGAATAATATATTGTAATACTACAAATGTAAAGTGTTTTTTCACTATAGGCAGGTTGTTTCGCCCTTGTTGGGGCTCTTCAGTATGATGTAGGTGCTATGTTATTGGACTCAAGCATTGATTTTAGGTTTACGGCTATATGCCAGTTTTGCTGATGATTACATTAGTTTTCATAACCATCTTTACAAAGTGTGAAATGAATGCTTGAGCAGAAAAGCAACACCAACCATAGACAGCCTGTTTGGCCCGTTTGGGGCTCATCCCTCCATTGTATTAATCTTAGCAAAAAACAAATATACTTATCTGTGCAAAATTGCAACACTTATAATTCAAAATCCATTTCAATATAATGGGCAGCCCTATAGCAAAGAGTGGAATGCTCAAGGACATCAGCATCAACCATAATGACTTGAGTGAGAAAGAGTCCCAAAGTAGCAAAACAGGCTGCCTATGGTTGATGCTGTGTTATTTAAGCCTCATGTATTTCACAGTTTGCCACACTACTGGTTTAAACTGACAGGAGCATAAGGGGTGCCATATTAAAAATGCATTTTGAATTAATAATACACCCTGTGGGCTAATTTGTATATTATATCCATTGTATATTTATTCCTTGCTTAACTAATTAAATGGAGAGTTTATTTCACTCTATTAACAACAATACATTTATTTGGTACAATGGGAGTCCCTGCTCTAAAGGATTTCCATGGGTGCAAGTGCAGGCCCTGTTCCAATGAGCTTACATTCTAGTGTTTCAGTGCTTTGCTCAAAGAGCTTACAATCTTGTATTTAAGGAGAACTTACCTCTAGGTACTTACAGTGTAGAGAAATAATAGAAATCCCTGATGTAAGACTGCAATCAGCATGTGACATAACACTAGTCCCTCTCAAATCTTCAATCTTCCTGCCACTGCCATAGAGCATTCCAGTCTTCGTTATACTGCTTGCCAGAAATGAATCAGTCTATGCACATCTTGTAAGGATTTTTCATCCAATGCAGGAAGATAAGTGCATGAAACACTGTACCTTATAATGCAGTATTTTTTCAGTTTCTAATCAGAGGTATAAAATACAGGACCATCCCATGACATATCAAATATTGTGCTTCATTAGGACTTTCTCCTTCAAAAATCCAACAGTAGTCAGTAGTACTTGTCCCACTGTGACTGTAGACATTTAACTTTAGTGTCACAGACATGGCAGTCCTTGTTCCAGGGCGATGCTAATAACCTAGTAGTATTATTGGTTTTCCTACGTCAAGGCATTGCATTGAGGATATAAGTGCAAACATATTAATCATATCATTGTATTCTCTTTGCCAAGAGCCTTAACATTATTACATTATACAGATATGTGCAGTGAGAGTGAATTTAAGCCAGTCAAATGGATTTAATACCAGTTAATTAAAGTTATAGCAGTGTAAGTGCAATTATGCTTTATTGTTGGTGTTATGATTCATATTATAGTGTCACAGAGATGATTAGTGTATCTTATATCAATAAGCCTTGAAAAGTCTTTAAACATACAAAATCAAATTAAAGCTAAAGATTTTTATGAAATGGGAAAGTAAAGGAAAAGTGCAACATAAATGTGAGCAATGATCTGACCTCACTGCAAATGTCTGTAGGGGCAGGATCTGTATTTACAATCTAGTGTGGTAATGAGATGTCTTGCTCAAAGAGCTTACAAACTTGTTAATCTCAAAAAATCTTACCTTAGATACTTACAGTTTAGTAATATAAAAATCCTTGAAGGACATCTGCCATCAGCGTGCATACTGCAGGTCAGATGCGCATCAATCTGATCTGAATTTATTTCAGATCGCCAGTTGTCTTTTCTTCATCTGGGTCAAGGAAAAAAAAACAGCTGCATCAGATGCTGCACCTTACAGTACAGTGTTTAATGAGGGTCCCAGCACCAGTGAGTTTGCAAGCGTGAGGACGTCTGCCATAAACGCGTGTATACTGCTGGCCATATGAGCATCAGTCTGATCTGAATTTATTTCAGATCGCCAGTTGCCTTTTTTTTATTCAGGTCAAGCAGAACAAACAGCTGCATCAGATGCTGCACCTTACAGTACAGTGTTTAATGAGGGTCCCAGCACGTTAGTTAGCAGCGTGAGGATATCTGCCATAAGCAGGTATACTGCTGGCCAGATGCGCATCAGTCTTATCTGAATTTGCCTTTTCTTCATCTTTTCTTCAACCGTCTTTAGACCGCTGCTTCATAACTTGTGTGTCTGGCGAGCCTGAAGCTCGGAGCTTGATAAATAGACCCCCTTGACTAATGACTTCTGATGCAGTAATTCTTACCATCCTTAAAGCTGGCTTAAAGCCTTTACTGCCAGCTGCAAGTCTTATAAAGATATGTAGTGAAAGCACAGAAAGACATTGTTGTATCCTACAGTTATGGCTATAATACTATAATGCTATAATATGGTTAAAATAATTATTTTAAAAATTAAGATATTTATCAAATGTTATGTATTTTTAAATAAAGGTGTGAAGATAATATTGATCATTATTATGTACAGTTTGTATGCTATGTTTTGTCTCAGAGTATTGGTGCCCATAGAAATCTACAAAGCTTAAGCTATTACTTCTGTCATTTATCTGTATTATTTTACAATATATATAAATGTGATTTAGTATTGTTCAGCTACTGAGTTGGGGTGATCATGGTAACACTACCTGTAGTAATTGGTGTCAATACCTGCAGTTCCCACTGGATTCCATTTGCATTGTGTTGGAGGTAGTCACTGTTCTTCATACTAGCACATATTCAGAGCTGTGGTTGTAAAGCACTATCTTTACTGTAATGTGCTAGCTGTGAAATAACTAATATCTGCATGTCATTGATTACTGAAGCTCAGCAAGATCAGTCTGGCAACTCTAGTAAGGTGACCAGCAGTTATGAGGGTGGTGGCTTTGTGTTGTCAGTTGGTTTTGTGACATAACTGCTGCATCATATATAAGCCACTCCTCTAAGGGTGTCACCATGACAACCAGACATCACATTATATCATGACTGTCAGTTGAGCCTTTAGTTATGTTATTAGTGTAGCTTTAAGATAAGATGCTTAATTATGTATAATAAAACAACTTTGTAATATACTCATGATTTATTTTGCCCCTTTTTTATTTTTCCCCTTTTCATGTAATTTAGCTCTGAAAATTGTACATTGAGTTGTAACTGCATCCTGCTGACTTTTTAGAGCTAACTCTGCATCAAATTTTTTCCTAATTGGCTTTAATAGATAAGAACTGCAAAACAATTAACTTTATACTAACTTAATGGCAATGATTAGCCTTGTTGTCTGACGACTTAAACTTAATTAGCTTCTCCAAATAAAGCGAGTGTTGGGTGAAGTTTTTCTATTGAAACCCAATTGCAGTAAAAATAATTTTATTTTGTTAAACAAATGTTTACACTTGGCTGATATGTTATTCTGTAGGACGGTAGCAGAAATGTCTTGTAATCACAAGGTGTTTACTACAAAGCTCCCATTATAAATCGTAAGTTTCCAGTGCTTATATGTTGGGAATAGATTATTAAAATGACATGAACTGCTTTGGTCTGGTAATATCTACAGAGCTATAGCTGAGCCTCAGGATTATGTCATGTGATTACCTCTGGGGTTACCAGCAATACTAATTAGCATATGTAATTGTGCAGTGTAGCTATGAAACTACGGGTGCTAGGTCTGTAATTATTTAATAGTAGAGTCCCAACATTCAGAAGCCTTTATGTCTGTATCAATTTTATAATTATATTTGGGTAGCCAGTATTTTAGCAGGCTGTCCTGCACAATCTGTACTAAAATACTGGACACTTAAAAACCCCTGTCAGCTAAATGTAAAGGGCCTTCTAGGCCTTTATGCATTAGAAATATGGCTAAAAAAAGTTACACTGTGCATTTTCTATTATATGTGTTACAGACAACCATGGGGGTGTTAAATCATTGCTGGGTGTTTATTTCTGACAGCCAAGGTGGTCGCAGCACTACTATGTTCATGTTACTGGCAACCAAGGGGTGAAAAATATATGTGGTGGGATCAAGGGTGGGGCCTAAGGTTGAGCTTTTGTGGGGACATTGTGTGAAACCAGCTACGTCCCGTGTCAACTATAGGCCGTCCGGTATTTTTATGGAGCACGGCTGGCAACCCTAACCACCACCTGCCCCTAAGGTAGAGAACCTGCAGTCGAAGGGAGGCGAAGGGCTTGATAATTTGAGCCCTTTTAAAGGGATAATTAACTCCAAAATTTTTATTGTTTAAAAAGATAGATAATCCCTTTATTACCAATTCCCCAGTTTTGCACAGCCAACACGGTTATATTAATATACTTTTAACCTCTGTGATTACCTTGTATCTAAGCCTCTTTTGACAGCCCCCTTATCACATGGCTAATTATTTATATCTATTGATTTGCATTTTAGCCAATTAGTGAATTGTGAGCAAAAGCTCCATGGGCATGAGCACAATGTTTTCTGTATGGCTCACATGAACTAGCAGTCTCCTGTTGTGAAAAGCTAATAAAAAAGCATGTGATAAGATGCTATCTCTAGTGACTTAGAAACAGGCAGCAATTTAGAGGTTTAAATGGTATAAAGTATATAAATATAACAATGTTGGTTGTGCAAATAGGGTTGCCACCCGCCCCGGTTTCACCGGGACAGTCCTGGTCTGAGGCTCTGTGTTCCGTGTCCCGGAACTACCCTCAAATGAACCGGGCTAAGTGCAAAAACAAAAAAAAAATATTTTTTTTAACACACCATACAAAAAGTTTATATACACATCTTTGGGAGCCCTGCCAATATGACCCAGTAATTACACAAACAAAAAGGTATCGGCGCACATCCATTTGCAAAAGCACAACATATTTTTTGAACTGCTGCAAAAAAATGCATGCAAACAACATCAAGAGACAACTATTCTTTTTAAATAAAATTGGGATCTTAGTCACACAATATGGCCATATTTTGCTTACCCAGTCACCACTTACAAGGTGCCCCAATATAGACTGGTCCTAACACTACAGTCCTTTTGCCACAGAGGGCTGAATCCTTCCTGCTTTTACTCTTCATAATAGAATGAGACTCCCTTGGGGACTCCCTTGGGGCACCTTGTAAGTGGTGACTAGCTAAGCAAAATATGGCCATATTGTGTGACTAAGATCCCAATTTTATTTAAAAAGAATAGTTGTCTCTTGATGTTGTTTGCAGGCATTTTTTTGCAGCAGTTCAAAAAATATGTTGTGCTTTTGAAAATGGATGTGCGTCGATACCTTTTTGTTTATATATATATATATATATATATATATATATATATATATATATATATATACATATATATATAAGATATGAAGAAAGGCACTCTCTATATTAATTTTATTCCTGGTTACACATCTAAATCCTTTCAACAATGGAGACAGCAGGGATTACCTCAATATTTCAACTTCTAAATTTGAATAATTTTCAGATTTTCTCATTTAAAGAACTCCAGAGATCATATAATCTACCCAGGACGCAACAATATGCGTATTTCCAAGCAGGCCCTACATATGATCTCTTTGAACTTTGGGTGGTGAAAATTTGCTACATCCTAATATAGAGAGATTCTGCAACCTGGCTAGGCAAGGTATTCATTCTATTACATATATTTATAATTTTTTATCTACATATTTTAAACAGCAGACTCAACAACAAATTCTCTCTAAGTGGTGAATATTAGATGATGAACCAGTCACATTGAACAAATTTTAAGAAAGTCCAAGCAGCAGCAGCACTGTGTAAAAAGGTATTTATTCAAGCCAAAAAGTTAATACAACGTTTCGGACCAATGTCCTTAATCATGTATAAAATCACACTGACAAAAACAGGCTTAAAATACCCATAACCCCTCCCACTTAATTACAGAAAACACCTGTCTTCACCTAGCTACTTCAATTAATTTACCAACTCCCTCTAGTGTGCACAAACCTCTTATTCAATATACTATGCAAATAAAACAGCAATTTTCATGCAATTACCAAGTATACAATTTTTCTTTGTCATCATATATACACAGTATAGACACCCTAAAGCAGGGGTGTCTAATGATTTATTATCCTCAAGAACTTTTCTTATTTAAATCTCAATGATATCTTTCTCACATAAATTAAAGGGATAGTCATTCAGAAAATACTCCAATCCATCTCTCTATTCATGCCTCCTGGCCACATAGTACCTAGTGTATAGATCCAGAACAATTCTCTTTGTTTAAGTTTTTCTTCCTATTGCCCCCCCTCCTAGACTTCTCAACATGATCTATAATTTGAAATCTTATTTGACAAAGACTATGTCCAACTGTCAAAAAGTGATGGGCCACAGGTGCATCTAAGACACCTGTCCTTATACTGCTTTTATGTTGATTCAACCTTTCTCGCACCTTACGGGTGGTCTCTCCTACATAGCCCCACCCACATGGGCATTTGATTAGATATACGGCAAATTCTGTATTGCAGGTAAAATACCCCCTAATCCAAAATTTCTTGCCTGTACGTGGGTGGGAAAATGTAGAACCCCGCACCATATTATTACAGTTAGTACAATTTAGGCAGGGAAAGCAACCATTGTTCTTCTTGTCAATGTATCTCTGCACTTTTATCTTACTTGATCCTATGTCAGCCCTTACAAGGGTATCTTTAAGATTTTTACCTCTCCTGTATGCTGGCATTGACAATACTTGAAATTCTTTCACATTAGGATTGCAATCACTTAGTACACTCCAATGCTTCCTTATAATTCCTTGTATTCTATTACTGAGAGGAGAGAACTTGCTCACAAACACCATCCTATCTATTTGTTCTTTCACTTTCTCTTTTTGTTCTAGCAACTTTTGTCTAGGAGTTCCCAATGCACAATTTATGCCCTCCTGTATTAGTTTAGATGGATAACCTCTCTTAGTAAATGCATTCCCAATCTCACTAAGCCTCTTAAATGCCAAACTCTCATCTGATACTATGCGCCTTACACGCAAGAACTGGCTTTTTGGCAGAGATCTAGTGAGAGAGGGAGGATGTGCACTATTATAATGCAATAAGTTGTTGCAATCTGTCTCCTTTCTGTACAGGTCTACTGACAACGAATTACCAGACTTATACACTTTGGTATCTAAAAAATTAATCCTTTCTTCACTATGGACGAGTTTAAATTTAATATTCAGGGTGGCATTATTTAAGTCCTCAAAAAACTTTTCCAGGGTTCCAATGTCGCCCAACCACATACCGAACACATCATCTATATAGCGCCACCATGTGGCGCCATACTGAATAAATAAAGGGTGGCTATATACCACATGTTCCTCAAACACATTCATGAAAATGTTCGCATATGTGGGGGCAGCATTGGAACCCATGGCTGTGCCCTGGAGTTGCAGAAAATATTCATCCTGGAAAAGGAAGTAATTGCATCTCAGTACAATACCTAGCAGTTCAATTATAAAATGTCTCTGCATCTCACTTATCCCTGCATCATTGCTAAGTATTCTGTTAACCGCTCCAATACCTGCTTCATGTGTAATGGATGTGTACAAACTTACTACATCCATACTGTACAAGATACCTTTACCCTCACTTAATTCAAGGCCCTGTATTTTATTCAAAAAGTCACCTGTATCCCTTATGTGGGAATTAGATCCCACAAATGGTCTTAAATATTTGTCTAGAAAGATGGATGCATTGGACAGGAGTAACCCGATTCCAGCCACTATAGGGCGTCCTGGTGGAGCTACCTTGTCCTTATGAATTTTAGGTAAAGTATATAGGACAGGTGTTATTTTTTCAGTCTCCAATAGGAATCTAGACACATCCTGTCCAATAACTCCTCCTCTTTCTGCCTTAGATATACAGTTCTCTATTTCTTTCTTAATTTCAAATTTAGGATTTTTTTGGTAACAATTTGTACACCTTTTCATCTGCCTATTGTTGTTTAATCTCCTGGACATAAAACTCCTTATCCAAAAGGACAGTTGCACCTCCCTTCTCTGCTTTCTTAAAGATAATCCCCTTATTATCACTCAATTTCTTTAAGGCATTCTTATCCTTTTTAGTAAAATTCACTTTTCTATTCACCTTAGTATCATTGCAATGCTTTTCTAAAATATCAATATCTCTATCAACCAATTGTATAAAGGTTTGTACACTAGGATTAACCTGTGTTGGTGTGAAATTACTTTTATTTCTCAACTTTAATGCAGATAAATTAAGTGTTTCAATACATGCATTTTCCTTGGCCGGTGGCGCATCACAACCTGAAAAAAAACTTTTTAATTTTACTGATCTGTAAAACCTATGCAAATCTTTGCGCAGTTCAAACATGTTACATTCACCTGTGGGACAAAATGATAGTCCTTTACTCAGAACTTGTTCTTCCTCCACGGTTAACTGCGCTTTACTGAGGTTTACAGTCATTTCTTCTGGCTGCAAGTCACTGCACGCTGTTTGCTGCCACTCGTGTTGGCCCCTTTTCCCCCTGTGGTGGTGCTTCCCCCCTCTGCGTGTCTGACCTCTCCTTCTGAGTCCCCTGACACTGATTCGGATGAGGAGATCTGTGTACCCGACTGGTCATTCTACTTGTTAGACCTATTGCGTCGGTTTCTCCTTCCGCCGGAAGTACCTCCATGCCTCCTTCTGGTCCGTTCTCCTACTCGCTCCCCTCTCCAATGATAGACTGTTCCGGTCTCGTAATCATGTTCGTCATGAGCAAACTTGGTCTTTTTTCTCTCCTGTATAGTACTCCTCAGTTCCTGCATCTGTGTCTCGATTTCACTTATCAGCTTATCCAACTCTTGCACCGACATCGATGTCGCCAGCTCTTGTTTGAACTCCTCCATCTGGATTCTCTGCTTGCTTAGCTCCATTTGCAAGTATTCAACCGTGAGTACCATCAAATCGAAGGAACACTTGTTCAAGATCATTTCAAACTTCTGACAGTATTGCATGTTATCACGTAGCAAGGTAGGTTGCACATTCATTCGCAGGCCCCTTGGAATTCTTTTCACTCTATGATATTCTGCTAGAGTTCTTCTGTATACGTTCATAGTTTTTACTTACAGCCTGACTGGGAGAGGCTCTCAGGAAATCCCTTGAACCACAAATTAATGTGGTAATTCTCGCTGCCTCCATGTCAGTGTACCCAAAAGTCTTTGGCTCCTCTTGTTTATCCACCATATTCCTGGTGCACAGAACAGAGTAGGTATAACAACAATTCCAATAACAAATTACTGTTCAGCACTCAGTGAGGTTTTTGGTCCGTGCAAGCTGCCAGGGTCTATACCAGAACCCAGTAAAAATTGAAGAAAGTCCAAGCTGCAGCAGCACTGTGTAAAAACGTATTTATTCAAGCCAAAAAGTTAATACAACGTTTCAGACCAATGTCCTTAATCATGTATAAAATCACACTGACAAAAACAGGCTTAAAATACCCATAACCCCTCCCACTTAATTACAGAAAACACCTGTCTTCACCTAGCTACTTCAATTAATTTACCAACTCCCTCTAGTGTGCACAAACCTCTTATTCAATATACTATGCAAATAAAACAGCAATTTTCATGCAATTACCAAGTAATAAAATAAAAAAAATAAAAAATTTATGCTTACCTAATAAATTTATTTCTCTTGTGGTGTATCCAGTCCACGGGTTCATCCATTACTTGTGGGATATTCTCCTTCCCAACAGGAAGTTGCAAAAGGACACCCACAGCAGAGCTGTCTATATAGCTCCTCCCCTAACTGCCACCCCCAGTCATTCAACCGAAGACAAGCAAGAAAAAAGGAGAAACTATAGGGTGCAGTGGTGACTGTAGTTTAAAAATAAAAAACACCTGCCTTAAAATGACAGGGCAGGCTGTGGACTGGATACACCACAAGAGAAATAAATTTATCAGGTAAGCATAAATTTTGTTTTCTCTTGTAAAGGTGTATCCAGTCCACGGGTTCATCCATTACTTGTGGGATACCAATACCAAAGCTTTAGGACACGGATGAAGGGAGGGACAAGGCAGGAACTTAAACGGAAGGCACCACTGCCTGTAAGACCTTTCTCCCAAAAATAGCCTCCGAAGAAGCAAAAGTATCGAATTTGTAGAATTTAGAAAAAGTATGAAGCGAAGACCAAGTCGACGCCTTACAAATCTGTTCAATAGAGGCCTCATTTTTAAAAGCCCATGTGGAAGCCACCGCTCTAGTGGAATGAGCTGTAATTCTTTCAGGAGGCTGCTGGCCAGCAGTCTCATAAGCTAAGCGGGTTATGCTTCTCAGCCAAAAAGAAAGAGAAGTTTCCGAAGCCTTTTGGCCTCTCCTCTGTCCAGAGTAGACAACAAACAAAGCAGATGTTTGACGAAAATCCTTCGTAGCTTGTAAATAAAACTTTAAAGCACGAACCACATCAAGATTGTGTAAAAGACGTTCCTTCTTTGAGGAAGGATTAGGACATAATGAAGGAACAACAATTTCCTGATTGATATTCTTATTAGATACTACTTTAGGAAGCAACCCAGGTTTAGTATGCAAAACTACCTTATCTGCATGGAAAATCAGATAAGGTGAATCACACTGTAAATCAGATAACTCTGAAACTCTTCGAGCCGAGGAGATAGCTACTAAAAACAGAACTTTCCAAGATAAAAGTTTAATATCTATGGAATGCAAAGGTTCAAACGGAACCCCTGGAAGAACTTTAAGAACTAAATTTAAACTCCATGGCGGAGCAACAGGTTTAAACACAGGCTTAATTCTAACTAAAGCCTGGCAAAACGCCTGAACGTCTGGAACCTCAGCCAGACGTTTGTGCAAAAGAATAGACAGAGCAGAAATCTGTCCTTTTAAGGAACTAGCTGAAAATCACTTCTCCAAGCCTTCCTGGAGAAAGGATACGATTTTAGGAATCCTGACTTTACTCCATGAGTAACCCTTGGATTCACACCAATGAAGATAGTTACACCATATCTTATGATAGATTTTCCTGGTGACAGGCTTTCGAGCCTGAATTAAGGTATCAATGACCGATTCAGAAAAACCACGCTTTGATAGAATCAAGCGTTCAATCTCCAAGCAGTCAGACGCAGAGAAATTAGATTTGGATGTTTGAAAGGACCTTGAAGAAGAAGGTCCTGCCTCAGCGGCAGAGTCCATGGTGGAAAGGATGACATGTCCACTAGATGTGTATACCAAGTCCTGCGTGGCCACGCAGGAGCTATCAAAATCACCAAAGCTCTCTCATGCTTGATCTTGGCAATCAGGCGAGGGAGCAGAGGTAACGGTGGAAACATAAGCCAGGCTGAAGGACCAGGGCGCTGCTAGAGCATCTATCAGTGCTGCCTTGGGATCCCTGGACCTGGACCCGTAACGAGGAAGCTTGGCGTTCTGACGAGACGCCATGAGATCCAGTTCTGGTTTGCCCCATAGTTGAATCAACTGGGCAAATACCTCCGGATGGAGCTCCCACTCCCCCGGATGAAAACTCTGCCGACTTAGGAAATCCGCCTCCCAGTTCTCTACTCCTGGGATATGGATAGCTGAGAGATGGCAAGAGGGAACCTCTGCCCATAGAATTATCTTTGAAACCTCCAACAGTGCCAGGGGGCTCCTTGTTTCCCCCTGATGGTTGATGTAGGCTACAGTCGTGATATTGTCCGACTGAAATCTGATGAACCTGACCGCAGCTAGCTGAGGCCAAGCCTGAAGAGCATTGAATATCGCTCTTAGTTCCAAAATGTTTATCGGAAGGAGGGTTTCCTCCTGAGTCCACGAACCCTGAGCCTTCAGGGAGTTCCAGACTGTGCCCCAGCCCAGAAGGCTGGCATCTGTCGTCACTATAGTCCATTCTGGCCTGTGGAAACTCATTCCCTTGGACAGATGGACCCGAGATAGCCACCAGAGAAGAGAATCCCTGGTCTCCTGATCCAGATTTAGCAGAGGGGACAAATCTGTGTAATCCCCATTCCACTGATTGAGCATGCAAAGTTACAGTGGTCTGAGATGTAGGCGGGCAAACGGAACTATGTCCATTGCCGCTACCATTAAGCCGATTACTTCCATACACTGAGCCACTGACGGCTGAGAAGTGGAATAAAGAGCACGGCAGGAAGTTAGAAGCTTTGACAACCTGACCTCTGTCAGAAAAATCTTCATTTCTACTGAATCTATCAGAGTTCCTAGGAAGGAAACTCTTGTGAGAGGGGAGAGAGAACTCTTTTCTTCGTTCACCTTCCACCCGTGAGACCTCAGGAATGCCAAAACAATGTCCGTATGGGACTTGGCGATTTGAAAAGTCGACGCCTATATCAGAATGTCGTCTAGGTAAGGAGACACCGCTATGCCTTGTGGCCTTAGAACCGCCAGTAGGGACCCTAGAACCTTCGTAAAGATTCTTGGTGCCATGGCTAACCCGAAGGAAAGGAAAGAGCCACAAACTGGTAGTGCCTGTCTAGGAAGGCAAACCTGAGAAACCGATGATGATCTCTGTGTATCGGAATGTGGAGATAAGCATCCTTTAAGTCGATGGTAGTCATGTATTGACCCTCCTGGATCAAAGGTAGGATGGTTCGAATAGTCTCCATCTTGAAGGATGGGACCCTGAGAAATTTGTTTAGGATCTTGAGATCCAAGATTGTTCTGAAAGTTCCCTCTTTTTTGGGAACTATAAACAGATTTGAATAGAATCCCTGCCCCTGTTCCTCCCTTGGAACTGGGTGGATCACTCCCATAACCAGAAGGTCTTGAACGCAATGTAAGAATGCCTCTCTCTTTATCTGGTTTGCAGATAATTGCGAGAGATGAAATCTCCCCTTTGGAGATGAGGCTTTGAAATCCAGAAGATATCCCTGGGAAACAATCTCCAGAGCCCAGGGATCCTGGACGTCTCTTGCCCAAGCCTGGGCGAAGAGAGAAAGTCTGCCCCCAACTAGATCTGGTCCCGGATCGGGGGCTACTCCTTCATGCTGTCTTAGAGGCAGCAGCAGGTTTTTTGGCCTGCTTTCCCTTGTTCCAAGCCTGGTTAGGTCTCCAGACTGGCTTGGACTGGGCAAAAGTTCCCTCTTGTTTTGCAGAAGAGGAAGTTGAAGCTGCGCCACTCTTGAAGTTTCGAAAGGAACGAAAATTAGTCTGTTTGGTCCTTAATTTGTTGGACCAATCCTGGGGAAGGGCGTGGCCTTTTCCTCCAGTAATATCAGAAATGATCTCCTTCAGTCCAGGCCGAATAGGGTCTGCCCTTTGAAGGGGATGTTGAGAAGCTTAGACTTTGAAGTAACGTCAGCTGACCAGGACTTAAGCCATAGCGCCCTACGCGCCTGAATGGCAAAACCTGAATTCTTAGCCGTTAGCTTTGTTAAATGAAAAACGGCATCAGAAATAATTGAATTGGCTAACTTAAGAGCTTTAAGCCTGTCTAGGATATCATCCAACGTGGTCTCCACCCGTAGAGCCTCCTCAAGAGACTCGAACCAGAAAGCCGCTGCAGCAGTGACTGGGGCAATGCAAGCAAGAGGCTGGAGAATAAAACCTTGTTGTATAAAGATTTTCTTAAGGAAACCCTCTAATTTTTTATCCATTGGATCTAGGAAAGCACAACTGTTCTCGACGGGGATAGTTGTACGCTTAGCTAGGGTAGAGACTGCTCCCTCCACCTTAGGGACCGTCTGCCACGAGTCCCGTGTAGCGGCATCTATGGGAAACATCTTTTTTAAAGCAGGAGGGGGAGAGAACGGTACACCTGGTCTATCCCATTCCTTCGTAATAATTTCTGAAAACCTCTTAGGGATTGGAAAAACATCAGTGTAAACAGGCACTGAAAAGTATTTGTCCATTTTACACAATTTCTCTGGGACTACAATGGTGTCACAGTCATCCAGAGTCGCTAAAACCTTGCTGAGCAACAAGCGGAGGTGTTCAAGCTTAAATTTAAATGCTGTCATTTCAGAGTCAGACTGAAATAACGCCTTCCCTGAATCAGAAATGTCACCCACAGATAGAAGCTCTCCTGCTTCGGCTTCTGTACATTGTGAGGGTATATCAGACATAGCTACTAAAGCGTCAGAAAGCTCTGTATTTGTTCTAGCCCCAGAGCTGGCTCGCTTTCCTTGTAACCCTGGCAGTTTGGACAATACCTCTGTGAGGGTATGATTCATAACTGCCGCCATGTCTTGTAAGGTAAACGCATTGGACGCGCCAGATGTACTTGGCGTCACTTGCGCAGGAGATATAGGTTCTGACACATTGGGAGAGCTAGGTGGTTTAATCTCCCTTTTGTCAGTCTGAGAAACCTCTGGTGATAAATCTTTAAAAGCCATAATATGGTCTTTATAACTTATAGAAAGATCAGTACACATTCTAAGAGGGGGTTCCACAATGGCTTCTAAACATAATGAACAAGGAGTTTCCTCTATGTCAGACATGTTTAACAGACTAGTAATGAGACCAGCAAGCTTGGAAAACACTTTAATAAATGTGAAAAAGCAAAAAAACAAAAACGGTACTGTGCCTTTAAGAGAAAAAAACTACCACATAAACTTCAAAACAGTGTTAAAAAGTAGTAAACTCTACGAAATTTTTACAGTGTGTATAAGAGACCAAAGCAGCATTGCACCCACTTGCAAATAGATGATTAACCCCTTAGGCCCCAAACCGGATTAGAAAAACGGTAAAACCATTAAAAAACAGTCAAACACACTGCCACAGCTCTGCTGTGGCTCCTACCTGCCCTTAAACACAATTTTTGCAGGAAAAAAACCCTCTATAGTGGTCCTAGATGCCAGAGGACTCCTTTAGGGAAGCTGGATGTCTCAGTCTGAATATCAACTGCACCTAAAGTGCGCGAAAATAGGCCCCTCCCACCATGCACTCAATGTCAGAGGGCCTTAAAAAAGTACTCCTAGGAGTAATCTAACAAGCCATGTGGAAAACTAGGCCCCAAAAAAAGATTTATCACCCTCAGAGAAAAAACGTTTTTTTCTGTAAGTTATGCAAACGTTTTTACACTAAGTAATATGAGAATTAACATGAATATTACCCTTATCTTATAAGCATGATCCCAGTCATTGTTAAATCACTGTATCAGGCTTACCTCAAATATACCAGGCACTGTCAGCATTTTCTAGACCTTATCATCTCTCTAGGAAAAAAAATACTGAACATACCTCAAAGCAGGTGATCTGCAAACCGTCCCCCCAACTGAAGTTTTCTTTCCATACTCTTCAGTTATGTGTGAGAACAGCAGTGGACCTTAGTTACAAACCGCTAAGATCATCAACCTCCAGGCAGATTCTTCTTCCAATTTCTGCCTGAGAGTCACCACATATCTCTTGATACTTCCTTTCTTGTCGAGAGTTGCAAGAGAATGACTGGGGGTGGCAGTTAGGGGAGGAGCTATATAGACAGCTCTGCTGTGGGTGTCCTCTTGCAACTTCCTGTTGGGAAGGAGACTATCCCACAAGTAATGGATGAACCCGTGGACTGGATACACCTTTACAAGAGAAACACCTGTCTTCACCTAGCTACTTCAATTAATTTACCAACTCCCTCTAGTGTGCACAAACCTCTTATTCAATATATTATGCAAATAAAACAGCAGTGAGAAAGATATCATTGAGATATAAATAAGAAAAGTTCTTGGGGATAATAACTCATTAGACACCCCTGCTTTAGGGTGTCTATACTGTGTATATATGATGACAAAGAAAAATTGTATACTTGGTAATTGCATGAAAATTGCTGTTTTATTTGCATAGTATATTGAATAAGAAGTTTGTGCACACTAGAGGGAGTTGGTAAATTAATTGAAGTAGCTAGGTGAAGACAGGTGTTTTCTGTAATTAAGTGGGGGGGGGGTTATGGGTATTTTAAGCCTGTTTTTGTCAGTGTGATTTTATACATGATTAAGGACATTGGTCCCAAACGTTGTATTAACTTTTTGGCTTGAATAAATACCTTTTTACACAGTGCTGCTGCAGCTTGGACTTTCTTCAATTTTTACTGGGTTCTGGTATAGACCCTGGCAGCTTGCACGGACCAAAAACCTCACTGAGTGCTGAACAGTAATTTGTTATTGGAATTGTTGTTATACCTACTCTGTTCTGTGCAGTCACCACTGCACCCTATAGTTTCTCCTTTTTTCTTGCTTGTCTTCGGTTGAATGACTGGGGGTGGCAGTTAGGGGAGGAGCTATATAGACAGCTCTGCTGTGGGTGTCCTTTTGCAACTTCCTGTTGGGAAGGAGAATATCCCACAAGTAATGGATGAACCCGTGGACTGGATACACCACAAGAGAAATAAATTTATCAGGTAAGCATAAATTTTGTTTTTCTGTAATTAAGTGGGAGGGGTTATGGGTATTTTAAGCCTGTTTTTGTCAGTGTGATTTTATACATGATTAAGGACATTGGTCTGAAACGTTGTATTAACTTTTTGGCTTGAATAAATACCTTTTTACACAGTGCTGCTGCAGCTTGGACTTTCTTCAATTTTTACTGGGTTCTGGTATAGACCCTGGCAGCTTGCACGGACCAAAAACCTCACTGAGTGCTGAACAGTAATTTGTTATTGGAATTGTTGTTATACCTACTCTGTTCTGTGCACCAGGAATATGGCGGATAAACAAGAGGAGCCAAAGACTTTTGGGTACACTGACATGGAGGCAGCGAGAATTACCACATTAATTTGTGGTTCAAGGGATTTCCTGAGAGCCTCTCCCAGTCAGGCTGTAAGTAAAAACTATGAACGTATACAGAAGAAGCACACAGCATACGAACTACATGCAGTGACTCTAGCAGAATATCATAGAGTGAAAAGAATTCCAAGGGGCCTGCGAATGAATGTGCAACCTACCTTGCTATGTGATAACATGGAATACTGTCAGAAGTTTGAAATGATCTTGAACAAGTGTTCCTTCGATTTGATGGTACTACTCACGGTTGAATACTTGCAAATGGAGCTAAGCAAGCAGAGAATCCAGATGGAGGAGTTCAAACAAGAGCTGGCGACATCGATGTCAGTGCAAGAGCTGGATAAGCTGATAAGTGAAATCGAGACACAGATGCAGGAACTGAGGAGTACTATACAGGAGAGAAAAAAGACCAAGTTTGCCCGTGACGAACATGATTACGAGACCGGAACAGTCTATCGTTGGAGAGGGGAGCGAGTAGGAGAACGGACCGGAAGGAGGTATGGAGGTACTTCCGGCGGAAGGAGAAACCAACGCAATAGGTCTAACAAGCAGAATGACCAGTCGGGTACACAGAGCTCCTCATCCGAATCAGCGTCGGGGGACTCAGAAGGAGAGGTCAGACACGCAGAGGGGGGAAGCGCCACCACAGGCGGAAAAGGGGCCAACACGAGTGGCAGCAAACAGCGTGCAGTGACTCGCAGCCAGAAGAAATGACTGTAAACCTCAGTAAAGCGCAGTTAACCGTGGAGGAAGAACAAGTTCTGAGTAAAGGACTATCATTTTGTCCCACAGGTGAATGTAACATGTTTGAACTGCGCAAAGATTTGCATAGGTTTTACAGATCAGTAAAATTTAAGTTTTTTTTCAGGTTGTGATGCGCCACCAGCCAAGGAAAATGCATGTATTGAAACACTTAATTTATCTGCATTAAAGTTAAGAAATAAGTAATTTCACACCAACACAGGTTAATCCTAGTGTACAAACCTTTATACAATTGGTTGATAGAGATATTGATATTTTAGAAAAGCATTGCAATGATACTAAGGTGAATAGAAAAGTGAATTTTACTAAAAAGGATAAGAATGCCTTAAAGAAATTGAGTGATAATAAGGGGATTATCATTAAGAAAGCGGACAAGGGAGGTGCAACTGTCCTTTTGGATAAGGAGTTTTATGTTCAGGAGATTAAACAACAATTGGCAGATGAAAAGGTGTACAAATTGTTACCAAAAAATCCTAAGTTTGAAATTAAGAAAGAAATAGAGAACTGTGTATCTAAGGCAGAAAGAGGAGGAGTTATTGGACAGGATGTGGCTAGATTCCTATTTTAGACTGAAGAAATAACACCTGTCCTATATACTTTACCTAAAATTCATAAGGACAAGGTAGCTCAACCAGGACGCCCTATAGTGGCTGGAATCGGGTCAATCCTGTCCAATGCATCCATCTTTCTAGACAAATATTTAAGACCATTTGTGGGATCTAATTCCCACATAAGGGATACAGGTGACTTTTTGAATAAAATACAGGGCCTTGAATTAAGTGAGGGTAAAGGTATCTTGTACAGTATGGATGTAGTAAGTTTGTACACATCCATTACACATGAAGCAGGTATTGGAGCGGTTAACAGAATACTTAGCGATGATGCAGGGATAAGTGAGATGCAGAGACATTTTATAATTGAACTGCTAGGTATTGTACTGAGATGCAATTACTTCCCTTTCCAGGATGAATATTTTCTGCAACTCCAGGGCACAGCCATGGGTTCCAATGTCGCCCCCACATATGCGAAAATTTTCATGAATGTGTTTGAGGAACATGTGGTATATAGCCACCCTTTATTTATTCAGTATGGCGCCACATGGTGGCGCTATATAGATGATGTGTTCGGTATGTGGTTGGGCGACATTGGAACCCTGGAAAAGTTTTTTGAGGACTTAAATAATGCCACCCTGAATATTAAATTTAAACTCGTCCATAGTGAAGAAAGGATAATTTTTTTAGATACCAAAATGTATAAATCTGGTAATTCGTTGTCAGTAGACCTGTACAGAAAGGAGACAGATTGCAACAACTTATTGCATTATAATAGTGCACATCCTCCCACTCTCACTAGATCTCTGCCAAAAAGCCAGTTCTTGCGTGTAAGGCGCATAGTATCAGATGAGAGTTTGGCATTTAAGAGGCTTAGTGAGATTGGGAATGCATTTACTAAGAGAGGTTATCCATCTAAACTAATACAGCAGGGCATAAATTGTGCATTGGGAACTCCTAGACAAAAGTTGCTAGAACAAAAAGAGAAAGTGAAAGAACAAATAGATAGGATGGTGTTTGTGAGCAAGTTCTCTCCTCTCAGTAATAGAATACAAGGAATTATAAGGAAGCATTGGAGTGTACTAAGTGATTGCAATCCTAATGTGAAAGAATTTCAAGTATTGCCAATGCCAGCATACAGGAGAGGTAAAAATCTTAAAGATACCCTTGTAAGGGCTGACATAGGATCAAGTAAGATAAAAGTGCAGAGATACATTGACAAGAAGAACAATGGTTTCTTTCCCTGCCTAAATTGTACTAACTCTAATAATATGGTGCGGGGTTCTACATTTTCCCACCCACGTACAGGCAAGAAATTTTGGATTAGGGGGTATTTTACCTGCAATACAGAATTTGCCGTATATCTAATCAAATGCCCATGTGGGTGGGGCTATGTAGGAGAGACCACCCGTAAGGTGCGAGAAAGGTTGAATCATTGAAAGATATCATTGAGATATAAATAAGAAAAGTTCTTGGGGATAATAACTCATTAGACACCCCTGCTTTAGGGTGTCTATACTGTGTATATATGATGACAAAGAAAAATTGTATACTTGGTAATTGCATGAAAATTGCTGTTTTATTTGCATAGTATATTGAATAAGAGGTTTGTGCACACTAGAGGGAGTTGGTAAATTAATTGAAGTAGCTAGGTGAAGACAGGTGTTTTCTGTAATTACGTGGGAGGGGTTATGGGTATTTTGAGCCTGTTTTTGTCAGTGTGATTTTATACATGATTGAGGACATTGGTCCGAAACGTTGTATTAACTTTTTGGCTTGAATAAATACCTTTTCTTTCATGTAATTAACAAGAGTCCATGAGCTAGTGACGTATGGGATATACATTCCTACCAGGAGGGGCAAAGTTTCCCAAACCTTAAAATGCCTATAAATACACCCCTCACCACACCCACAAATCAGTTTTACAAACTTTGCCTCCAAGGGAGGTGGTGAAGTAAGTTTGTGCTAGATTCTACGTTGATATGCGCTCCGCAGCAAGTTGGAGCCCGGTTTTCCTCTCAGCGTGCAGTGAATGTCAGAGGGATGTGAAGAGAGTATTGCCTATTGAATGCAGTGATCTCCTTCTACGGGATCTATTTCATAAGGTTCTCTGTTATCGGTCGTAGAGATTCATCTCTTACCTCCCTTTTCAGATCGACGATATACTCTTATATTTACCATTTCCTCTACTGATTCTCGTTTCAGTACTGGTTTGGCTTTCTACAAACATGTAGATGAGTGTCCTGGGGTAAGTAAGTCTTATTTTCTGTGACACTCTAAGCTATGTTTGGGCACTTTATTTATAAAGTTCTAAATATATGTATTCAAACATTTATTTGCCTTGACTCAGAATGTTCAACTTTCCTTATTTCCAGACAGTCAGTTTCATATTTGGGATTATGCTTTAAATTTTCATATTTTTTCTTACCTCAAAAATTTGACTTTTTTCCCTGTGGGCTGTTAGGCTCGCGGGGGCTGAAGATGCTTCATTTTATTGCGTCATTCTTGGCGCAGACTTTTTTGGCGCAAAAATTCTTTTCCGTTTCCGGCGTCATACGTGTCGCCGGAAGTTGCGTCATTTTTGACGTTATTTTGCGCCAAAAATGTCGGCGTTCCGGATGTGGCGTCATTTTTGGCGCCAAAAGCATTTAGGCGCCAAATAATGTGGGCGTCTTATTTGGCGCCAAAAAATATGGGCGTCGCTTTTGTCTCCACATTATTTCAGTCTCATTTTTTCATTTGCTTCTGGTTGCTAGAAGCTTGATGTTTGGCATTTTTTTCCCATTCCTGAAACTGTCTTATAAGGAATTTGATCTATTTTGCTTTATATGTTGTTTTTTCTCTTACATATTGCAAGATGTCTCACGTTGCATCTGAGCCAGAAGATACTACAGGAAAACCACTGCCTGCTGGATCTACCAAAGCTAAGTGTATCTGCTGTAAACTTTTGGTAGCTATTCCTCCAGCTGTTGTTTGTAATAATTGTCATGACAAACTTGTTAAAGCAGATAATATTTCCTTTAGTGATGTACCATTGCCTGTTGCAGTTCCCTCAACATCTAAGGTGCAGAATGTTCCTGATAACATAAGAGATTTTGTTTCTGAATCCATAAAGAAGGCTTTGTCTGTTATTTCTCCTTCTAGTAAACGTAAAAAGTCTTTTAAATCTTCTCTCTCTACAGATGAATTTTTAAATGAACACCATCATTCTGATTCTTTGGACTCTTCTGGTTCAGAGGATTCTATCTCAGAGATTGATGCTGATAAATCTTCATATTTATTTAAGATGGAATTTATTCGCTATTTACTTAAAGAAGTACTAATTGCTTTAGAAATAGAGGATTCTAGTCCTCTTGATACTAATTCTATACGTTTGGATAAGGTTTTTAAAGCTCCTGTGGTTATTCCAGAAGTCTTTCCTGTTCCTAATGCTATTTCTGCAGTAATTTCTAAGGAATGGGATAAATTGGGTAATTCATTTACTCCTTCTAAACGTTTTAAGCAATTATATCCTGTTCCGCCTGACAGGTTAGAATTTTGGGACAAAATCCCTAAAGTTGATGGGGCTATTTCTACCCTTGCTAAACGTACTACCATTCCTACGTCAGATGGTACCTCGTTTAAGGATCCTTTAGATAGAAAAATTGAATCTTTTCTAAGAAAAGCTTATCTATGTTCAGGTAATCTTCTTAGACCTGCTATATCATTGGCTGATGTTGCTGCAGCTTCAACTTTTTGGTTGGAAACTCTAGCGCAACAAGTAACAAATCGTGATTCTCATGATATTATTATTCTTCTCCAGCATGCTAATAATTTCATCTGTGATGCCATTTTTGATATTATAAGAGTTGATGTTAGGTTTATGTCTCTGGCTATCTTAGCCAGAAGAGCTTTATGGCTTAAGACCTGGAATGCTGATATGGCTTCTAAATCAACTCTACTTTCCATTTCTTTCCAGGGAAACAAATTATTTGGTTCTCAGTTGGATTCTATTATTTCAACTGTTACTGGTGGGAAAGGAACTTTTTTACCACAGGATAAAAAGTCTAAAGGTAAAAACAGGGCTAACAATCGTTTTCGTTCCTTTCGTTTCAACAAAGAACAAAAGCCTGATCCTTCGTCCTCAGGAGCAGTTTCAGTTTGGAAACCATCTCCAGTCTGGAATAAATCCAAGCCTGCTAGAAAGGCAAAGCCTGCTTCTAAGTTCACATGAAGGTACGGCCCTCATTCCAGTTCAGCTGGTAGGGGGCAGGTTACGTTTTTTCAAAGAAATTTGGATCAATTCTGTTCACAATCTTTGGATTCAGAACATTGTTTCAGAAGGGTACAGAATTGGTTTCAAGATGAGACCTCCTGCAAAGAGATTTTTTCTTTCCCATGTCCCAGTAAATCCAGTGAAAGCTCAAGCATTTCTGAATTGTGTTTCAGATCTAGAGTTGGCTGGAGTAATTATGCCAGTTCCAGTTCCGGAACAGGGGATGGGGTTTTATTCAAATCTCTTCATTGTACCAAAGAAGGAGAATTCCTTCAGACCAGTTCTGGATCTAAAATTATTGAATCGTTATGTAAGGATACCAACGTTCAAGATGGTAACTGTAAGGACTATATTGCCTTTTGTTCAGCAAGGGAATTATATGTCCACAATAGATTTACAGGATGCATATCTGCATATTCCGATTCATCCAGATCATTATCAGTTCCTGAGATTCTCTTTTCTAGACAAGCATTACCAATTTGTGGCTCTACCGTTTGGCCTTGCTACAGCTCCAAGAATTTTCACAAAGATTCTCGGTGCCCTTCTGTCTGTAATCAGAGAACAGGGTATTGTGGTATTTCCTTATTTGGACGATATCTTGGTACTTGCTCAGTCTTTACATTTAGCAGAGTCTCATACGAATCGACTTGTGTTGTTTCTTCAAGATCATGGTTGGAGGATCAATTTACCAAAAAGTTCTTTGATTCCTCAAACAAGGGTAACTTTTCTGGGTTTCCAGATAGATTCAGTGTCCATGACTCTGTCTTTAACAGACAAGAGACGTCTAAAATTGATTACAGCCTGTCGAAACCTTCAGTCTCAATCATTCCCTTCGGTAGCCTTATGCATGGAAATTCTAGGTCTTATGACTGCTGCATCGGACGCGATCCCCTTTGCTCGTTTTCACATGCGACCTCTTCAGCTCTGTATGCTGAACCAATGGTGCAGGGATTACACGAAGATATATCAATTAATATCTTTAAAACCGATTGTTCGGCACTCTCTAACGTGGTGGACAGATCACCTTCGTTTAATTCAGGGGGCTTCTTTTGTTCTTCCGACCTGGACTGTAATTTCAACAGATGCAAGTCTCACAGGTTGGGGAGCTGTGTGGGGATCTCTGACGGCACAAGGAGTTTGGGAATCTCAGGAGGTGAGATTACCGATCAATATCTTGGAACTCCGTGCAGTTTTCAGAGCTCTTCAGTTTTGGCCTCTTCTGAAGAGAGAATCGTTCATTTGTTTTCAGACAGACAATGTCACAACTGTGGCATACATCAATCATCAAGGAGGGACTCACAGTCCTCTGGCTATGAAAGAAGTATCTCGAATTTTGGTTTGGGCAGAATCCAGCTCCTGTCTAATCTCTGCGGTTCATATCCCAGGTGTAGACAATTGGGAAGCGGATTATCTCAGTCGCCAAACGTTGCATCCGGGCGAATGGTCTCTTCACCCAGAGGTATTTCTTCAGATTGTTCAAATATGGGGGCTCCCAGAGATAGATCTGATGGCCTCTCATCTAAACAAGAAACTTCCCAGGTATCTGTCCAGATCCCGGGATCCTCAGGCGGAGGCAGTGGATGCATTATCACTTCCTTGGAAGTATCATCCTGCCTATATCTTTCCGCCTCTAGTTCTTCTTCCAAGAGTAATCTCCAAGATTCTGAGGGAATGCTCGTTTGTTCTGCTAATAGCTCCGGCATGGCCTCACAGGTTTTGGTATGCGGATCTTGTCCGGATGGCATCTTGCCAACCATGGACTCTTCCGTTAAGACCAGACCTTCTGTCACAAGGTCCTTTTTTCCATCCGGATCTGAAATCCTTAAATTTAAAGGTATGGAGATTGAACGCTTGATTCTTGGTCATAGAGGTTTCTCTGACTCCGTGATTAATACTATGTTACAGGCTCGTAAATCTGTATCTCGAGAGATATATTATAGAGTCTGGAAGACTTATATTTCTTGGTGTCTTTCTAATCATTTTTCAGTTTCTTCAGGATGGTTTAGATAAGGGTTTGTCCGCAAGTTCTTTGAAAGGACAAATCTCCGCTCTTTCTGTTCTTTTTCACAGAAAGATTGCTATTCTTCCTGATATTCATTGTTTTGTACAAGCTTTGGTTCGTATAAAACCTGTCATTAAGTCAATTTCTCCTCCTTGGAGTTTGAATTTGGTTCTGGGAGCTCTTCAAGCTCCTCCGTTTGAACCTATGCATTCATTGGACATTAAATTACTTTCTTGGAAAGTTTTGTTCCTTTTGGCCATCTCTTCTGCTAGAAGAGTTTCTGAATTATCTGCTCTTTCGTGTGAGTCTCCTTTTCTGATTTTTCATCAGGATAAGGCGGTGTTGCGAACTTCTTTTGAATTTTTACCTAAAGTTGTGAATTCCAACAACATTAGTAGAGAAATTGTGGTTCCTTCATTATGTCCTAATCCTAAGAATTCTAAGGAGAAATCATTGCATTCGTTGGATGTTGTTAGAGCTTTGAAATATTATGTTGAAGCTACGAAATCTTTCCGTAAGACTTCTAGTCTATTTGTTATCTTTTCCGGTTCTAGGAAAGGCCAGAAAGCTTCTGCCATTTCTTTGGCATCTTGGTTGAAATCTTTAATTCATCTTGCCTATGTTGAGTCGGGTAAAATTCCGCCTCAGAGAATTACAGCTCATTCTACTAGGTCAGTATCTACTTCCTGGGCGTTTAGGAATGAAGCTTCGGTTGACCAGATCTGCAAAGCAGCAACTTGGTCTTCTTTGCATACTTTTACTAAATTCTACCATTTTGATGTGTTTTCTTCTTCTGAAGCAGTTTTTGGTAGAAAAGTTCTTCAGGCAGCGGTTTCAGTTTGAATCTTCTGCTTATGTTTTTTGTTAAACTTTATTTTGGGTGTGGATTATTTTCAGCAGGAATTGGCTGTCTTTATTTTATCCCTCCCTCTCTAGTGACTCTTGTGTGGAAAGATCCACATCTTGGGTAGTCATTATCCCATACGTCACTAGCTCATGGACTCTTGTTAATTACATGAAAGAAAACATAATTTATGTAAGAACTTACCTGATAAATTCATTTCTTTCATATTAACAAGAGTCCATGAGGCCCACCCTTTTTTGTGGTGGTTATGATTTTTTTGTATAAAGCACAATTATTCCAATTCCTTATTTTATATGCTTCGCACTTTTTTTCTTATCACCCCACTTCTTGGCTATTCGTTAAACTGATTTGTGGGTGTGGTGAGGGGTGTATTTATAGGCATTTTAAGGTTTGGGAAACTTTGCCCCTCCTGGTAGGAATGTATATCCCATACGTCACTAGCTCATGGACTCTTGTTAATATGAAAGAAATGAATTTATCAGGTAAGTTCTTACATAAATTATGTTTTTACACATTGCTGCTGCAGCTTGGACTTTCTTCAATTTTTACTGGGTTCTGGTATAGACCCTGGCAGCTTGCACGGACCAAAAACCTCACTGAATGCTGAACAGTAATTTGTTATTGGAATTGAACTAATTTTAGACAGCTTTACTAGAGTAAGCAAAGCTACCCTTTTCTTGAATCTTAGGAAGTCACATACCAAACTGATGCATCAAGAATATATTACACCAAAACTGTACTCGAAATGGCTTCCAAAAGCGCAAGATAAGTGTTACAAATGTTCAACATATGCCCCAAATATGGTCCACTTGTTCTGGAAATGTCCAACATTCCAGCAATTTTGGAATAAATTAACATATTGGCTCTCCAAGGTACTTAATACAAGGATAAGACTCACAGTACATTATGTTTTATTTCTGGCAAATCGTCTGTCGCAACAACACGGAAGTTTTATAGCTATGACGATGTTGATGGCTATGAAGCTTATTTTACAATACTGGGCTAAGAACAGTGAACCCCCCTTTAAAAAGCTTGTTTTAACTATGCAAAAATATTAATAGAGCATGTTGACGCCCAAGGACACCTAGAAGCAAGGATAAAGTCCTTTGTCCAGAAATGGGAACCTTTTCTTTTATATTTCCCGGTAAACCTTAGAAATAGAATATTAAACCCTTTTCAAATTTCAACATTCATGCTTACTGAAAACTTAAAAAGCAGGTGGTGTATCCCCTCCCTTTCTTGCCCCTTCTCCCTTATCAGTGGTATAGAACATGAATCCTAGACCACCAGGAGCGATGACCGGGGGGGGGCTTGGAGGGAGGGAGGCATCTAACAGAGCTCAGAAAGGTAAGGATAGTCTTTCTGTCCCTCATTGGATCTCTTGATTAATAAAAGAGTAAATTTAAATACATAAGGATGGTTAAGATATTAGCTTAACCAGGTAGATCTATGTGAGTATGAACTACAGTAGAAGAAATCTGAAGTTTGATTCATGTTATATAAATTGAAGGGGGTGGATTAAACTTTACTTTAAGTAATTCTTAACAATAATTGCTTCTTTTCACCAATGTACAATTTGAACATAGTTAGTCAACTGATAGAGATGTATATATAGGAATAGGATTTTTGAGATCCTATAAATCTAAAGTTTTACAATCAGGCCACACAGCTTTGGTTAGAATGGAATGATTAATATGTTAACATTAATAACAGTGCTTTATTGTCACTATTCCTACAATGTAAAGTGGACTCTACAGATATTTATGTAGATATCTAGGCACCATTACTTGTTTAGTTAGTTTTAGATAGATAGATTTCTTGTTTTATTGAGAAAAAAAAGAACCCACAGGCCTAAACACTATAACCAAGATATGTACTTTTATATGGACAAGGACTATATGGGGAAGATTTATCATAGTGCGAGCGGACATAATACAATGTAGCGTATCATGTCCGTCGCACATCGATAAATGCTGACAGCATACACTGTCTGCATTTGTCATTGCACCAGCAGTTCTTGTAAACTGCTGGTGCAATGCCGCCGCCTGCAGATTTGCGGCCAATCGGCCACTAGTAGGGGGTGTCAATCAACCTTATCGTATTCGATCGGGTTGATTTCTGTCCGCGGCCTCAGGGCTTTTTTAGGAAGCCCGCGTGCAAAACAGGGGCATCAAGCTCCATACGGAGCTTGATAAATCAGCCCCTATATGTTTTGCTAATACTTTTTGTATTCAAGTGTTTTATGTCCCTCCACTAAAATTTGTAAGCCTATTTAGGTATATGGTTTGATTATCTTTTATTTTTAAATATCTTTTTTTTTTTAAATAAAGTTATAATAATAATAATAATAATAAATCGCATGCTGTCTGCATCATGAAAGTTTCATTTAGAATTTACTGTCCCTTTAATGTGATTAAATGACATCAGCTGACAGTACCACTACCCTAGGAGTGTCAAAGCTTCTCCAGATTACCTCCTTAGAATTCTCACATGCACTGGTTCTCCCCATAACTAGCGGTCACTTGCTTGATCTAATCTTGTCGTCTCTCTTTTTCTCTAAAATGTCACTATTTTTTCCTCTTTTTAATTATCACCTCTAAAAGGGACATTAAATACAATATAGGTTTGAATATATATATATATATATATATATCGTATATATAAAAGCATGTGAGCTAAATTTAGTGTTTATTTAATGTAATAAAATGTAAATCCAGTTCTTAAACGCAGTTCTTTGGCTGCCCCATACCCCACCACCACTACGGTTGCCAGTTGTCCAGTATTCAACCGGACAGTCCAGTGTTTTAGCAGGCTGTCCAGTAAGATCTGTACAAAAATACTGGATACTAAAATGTCCATTATTTTAAAGACCCCTGTCAGCTAAATGTAAAGGGCCTTCTAGGTTCTTATGCATTACAAATTTGTCTTAGAAATTTGTCTTAAAAAGAAATTACACTGTGCCTTTTTTTATTATATGTGTTACACGCAACCATAGGGGGTTTAATCATTGCTGGGTGTGTACCTCTAGTAGCCAAGGGGGTCACATCACTGCTCTGTACATGTGTTACTGGCAACCAAGGGGATAAAATTACTGCTTAGTTGTGAAAAATATATGTGGTGGGATCAAGGGTGGCGCCTAAGGTTGAGCTTTTGTGGAGACTTTGTGTTAACCCAGCTATGTCCCGTAACCAATAACCTATAGGTCGTCTGGTATTTTTATGAAGCACAGCTGGCAACCCTACAGACAAATACAAGCTACGGGCTAGATTACGAGTGAAGCAGTAGTTTGCACTCACGGTCAAGCATTAAAACTGCTATAAGTATTTTTTTCTTCTCTGAGATTCACGCTCGTATTACGAGTTGAAAGTAAAAAGTTTGCTCTCTCATGTTCGTAACATCAGATTATATTGCATCTTTCATAATCGAATGTTCTGCGCATAACAAAATATGTTCTATTTATTCTTAAAGGGACATTAAACACTTTGAGATGGTAATATAAAATGATAAATAGTATATATAAAAAAACTTTCATTATTTATTTTGTCTCCTTTTCCTGTAATTCCATTCTAAAATTGTAAATGTTTCCGTTCCTGTTAGAAATTGAAGTGCAGAATACTGTTATATTTCACACAACCATTGGCTGCACAGTCTACTGAACTATTTATAACTGTCCATAATTAGCCACAGCAGAAAAGGTAACCTAAGTTAGAACATGGGAGCTCCCATTGTGTTATAGACACTAAAACTTTACACTTATTTTGTCAATATTTAAACAGCTAATTAAACTTTAAATAATACATCTACATGTTATTCTCAGATTAATCTTTTCTTTAAATGCATCATTCTATCTAGCATTTATTTAGTGTTTGATGTCCCTTTAAAGAGATATTTAAATGTATATCTAATGGATATTTGCATAAATATATATATATATATATATACATAGTTATGGCCAAAAATAATAGCACCCCTGCATTTCTGTCAGATAATGCACCACTTCGCCCATAAAATTGTTGCAATTACAAATGTTTGTATTGGTATGACACCAAAAATGTGGAGAAAAAAAAGCCAATTCTGACACATTCCATGCAAAACTCCAAAAATGGACTGAACAAAATTATTGACACCTTCTCAAAATTGTAATTAATAATTGTATTCCAAGTTTGTGATGCTCCTGTAATTTGTAATTAAAATTAATTTGTAATTAAACTCACCTTTATCAATTAACAGCTGCTGACAATATAGAAATCACACCGGCAACCAGTTAAAATGGTGAAAAATTGACTCAACCTTCCTGTTGTGTGCCACACTGAGCATGAAGAAGAGAAAGAGCAGCAAAGAATTGTCTGAAGATTTGAGAACAAACATTGTGGAAAAGCATGACAATCTCAAGGTTACAAGTCCATCTCCAGAGATATTAATGTTCCTGTGCCCACTGTGGACAACATTGTCAAGAAGTTTAAAGCCCATGGCACTGTAGCTAATCTCTGCGGACGTGGACGAAAGAGAAAAATGTATCAAAGATTGCAACGAAGGATTGTTCGAATGGTGGATAAAGAACCTTGATCAACTTCCAGACCAGTGACGTGCGGTGAATTCAGGGGGTAGTGAGGCACTGGCTTTGATACACCCAGGAAAAACATATATTAACCCGAAAGAGAGAGCTTAAATTTACGAGTATGTGCCTTGTAGTGCATATAGACAGTTTGCTTGGAGAGATTTTAAATCCATTTTTCCACAAATATATAATAACTATTACAGATGCATAAGTAGAAACCACAGGGCCCTGGTAAAAAAAAAAAAAAAACATGAAGCCCCCTCCCCAAAATAAAACACATTTTCCTCAGCTTCTCAGCCCCCTCTTCTTTACACAGCTGCCTTCTCACTTTCTTAATCCTGACTCCCTCACCTAACACCATCCGTATCCTCTCAACTCCCTTCTCCTTCACACACAGCCCCCTCCATACCCTCTCAACATCCCTCTCCCTCACACACAACCCCCTCCTCACCCTCTCATTTCCCTCTCCCTCACACACAGCCCTCTCCTCACCCTCTCAGCTCCTTAACACACACAGTACCCCTCCTCACCCTCTCATCCCCCTCAGCACTCTCCTCACCCAGTCATCCCCTCTCCCTCACACACAGCCCCCTCACTTTTTAAGCTCTCCCTCACACACAGCCCCCTCACTCTCTAAGCTCTCCCTTACACACAGCCCCCTCACTCTCTAAGCTCTCCCTCACACACAGCCCCCTCACTCTCTAAGCTCTCCCTCACACACACGGCCCCCTCACTCTCTAAACTCTCCCTAACACACACAGCCCCCTTACACACAGCCCCCTCACTCTCTAAGCTCTCCCTCACACACACAGTCCCCTCACTCTCTAAGATCTCCCTTACACACAGCCCCCTCACTCTCTAAGCTCTCCCTTACACACAGCCCCTTCACTCTCTAAGCTCTCCCACACACACACAGCCCCCTCACACATAGCCCCCTCACTCTCTAAGCTCTCCCTCACACACACAGCCCCTTCACCCTCTAAGCTATCCGTCACACACACAGCCCCCTCACTCTCTAAGCTCTCCCACACACACATAGCCCCCTCACTCTCTAAGCTCTCCCTCACACACACAGCCCCCTCACTCTCTAAGCTCTCGCTCACACACAGCCCCCTCACTCTCTAAGCTCTCCCTTACACACAGCCCCCTCACTCTCTAAGCTCTCCCTTACACACACAGCCCCGTCACTCTCTAAGCTCTCCCACACACACAGCCCCCTCACTCTCTAAGCTCTCCCTCACACACATGGCCCCCTCACTCTCTAAGCTCTCCCTCACACACAGCCCCCTCACTCTCTAAGCTCTCCCTTACACACAGCCCCCTCACTCTCTAAGCTCTCCCTCACACACAGCCCCCTCACTCTCTAAGCTCTCCCTCACATACACGGCCCCCTCACTCTCTAAACTCTCCCTCACACACATCCTCCTCACTCTCTAAGCTCTCCCTCACACACAGCCACCTCACTCTCTAAGCTCTCCCTCACACACAGCCACCTCACTCTCTAAGCTCTCCCTCACACACAGCCCACTCACTCTCTAAGCTCTCTCCCACACACACATAGCCCCCTCAGTCTCTAAGCTCTCCCTCACACACACAGCCCCTTCACCCTCTAAGCTCTCCCTCACACACACAGCCCCCTCACTCTCTAACCTCTCCCTTACACACAGCCCCCTCACTCTCTAAGCTCTCCCTCACACACACAGTCCCCTCACTCTCTAAGATCTCCCTTACACACAGCCCCCTCACTCTCTAAGCTCTCCCTTACACACAGCCCCCTCACTCTCTAAGCTCTCCCACACACACACAGCCCCCTCACACATAACCCCCTCACTCTCTAAGCTCTCCCTCACACACACAGCCCCTTCACCCTCTAAGCTATCCCTCACACACACAGCCCCCTCACACATAGCCCCCTCACTCTCTAAGCTCTCCCTTACACACAGCCCCCTCACTCTCTAAGCTCTCCCTCACACACACAGCCCCCTCACACATAGCCCCCTCAGTCTCTAAGCTCTCCCTCACACACACAGCCCCCTCACTCTCTAAGCTCTCCCTCACACACACAGCCCCCTCACACATAGCCCCCTCACTCTCTAAGCTCTCCCTTACACACAGCCCCCTCACTCTCTAAGCTCTCCCTCACACACACAGCCCCCTCACACATAGCCCTCTCACTCTCTAAGTTCTCCCTCACACACACAGCCCCCTCACTCTCTAAGCTCTCTCTTACACACAGCCCCCTCACTCTCTAAGCTCTCCCACACACACACAGCCCCCTCACACATAGCCCCCTCACTCTCTAAGCTCTCCCTCACACACACAGCCCCTTCACTCTCTAAGCTCTCCCTCACACACACAGCCCCCTCACTCTCTAAGCTCTCCCACACACACACAGCCCCTTCACTCTCTAAGCTCTCCCACACACACACACACAGCCCCTTCACTCTCTAAGCTCTCCCACACACACAGCCCCTTCACTCTCTAAGCTCTCCCTCACACACACAGCCCCTCACTATCTAAGCTCTCCCTCACACACACAGCCCCCTCACTCTCTAAGCTCTCCCTCAAACACAAAGCCCCCTCACTATCTAAGCTCTCCCTCACACACACAGCCCCTCACACACAGCCCCCTCACTATCTAAGCTCTCCCTCACACACACAGCCCCTCACACACAGCCCCCTCACTCTCTAAGCTCTCCCACACACACACAGCCGCCTCCACAACCTCTCAGCTGCTTCATGCAGACACAGCCCCCTCCTCACCCTCTCAGTTCCTTCAGACATGCACAGCCAACTCCTTAACCTGTCAGCTACCCTCTCCCACACACAACCCCCTCTGCACGCTCTCATCCCCCTCTCCCTAACACACAGCCCCCTCCTTACCCTCTCAGATCCACTCTCTCACACACAGCCCTCTCCTCACTCAGTCATCCCCTCTCCCTCATACACAGACCCCTCCTTACCCTGTCAGCTCCCCTCTCACTCACCAAGCCCCCTCTTCACCTTCACAACCCAACCTCAAACCAGGCAGCTCCTATCAGCTACCTCCCTGAATCCCATTCTCTCCCTCCCTCCTGACCCTCTCAGTCCACCTCTCACTCACACACAGCCTCCTCTTTACAAACATATGCAATCTCTCTTTCACACACACCACTCTCACACACCCCTCACTCTAACCTCTCCCTCACACACAGCCCCCTCACTCTCTAAGCTCTCCCTCACACACAGCCCCCTCACTCTCAGCTCTCCCTCACTCTCAGCTCTCCCTCACACACAGCCCCCTCACTCTCTTAGCTCTCCCTCACACACAGCCCCCTCCACAACCTCTCAGCTCCTTCATGCACACACAGCACCCTCCACTCCCTCTCAGCTCCTCTCACCCTCACACACAGCCCCCTCCTCACCCTCTCAGCTCCTTCACACATGCACAGCCGACTCCTTAACCTGTCAGCTACCCTCTCCCACACACAACCCCCTCCTCACCTTCACAACCCAACCTCAAACCAGGCAGCTCCTATCAGCTACCTCCCTGAATCCCATACTCTCCCTCCACCTCTCACTCACACACAGCCTCCTCTTTAAAAACATATGCAATCTCTCTTTCACACACACCACTCTCACACACCCCTTACCCCTCCACATGCACACACCCCTCACACACAGCCCCCTTACTCTCTTAGCTCTCCCTCACACACAGCCCTTACCCCTCCACATGCACACACCTCACACACCCTCATATACACATACACATATCTGTCTCAAACGTTTTCTGTCACACTCACAGGCAGACACTGAGTACTAACCTCTCAGTTAAAATCACTGATCAGCAAATATTTACACACACATAGCTTCTGTAAAGGGACTGGGAGGAGATCAGTGTGTGTTCTGTGCAGACCGGAGGGAGGAGTTCATTCAGGTTACTTCCTGTGTTGAGCAGTGGTGCTGATCTGAAGCAAAATATTGTAAACTTGAGACACAATTTCCAGGATGCCTAATTTTATAGGCATTGCACATATACTCTTTAGCTTCAGCTGTACAGTGTAGAGATTAGCATAAAGATGAAATGCTGAACGGCTACAAGTAAAAGACAGTGGATCATGTTAGAGGAGGAGTGGGGGACAATAACTGCAGCTTGCAACAAGAGGTTAATTAGAGCAGTAGTATAAGGCTAATACTACTTCTCTAATTAACCTCTTGTTGCAAGCTGCAGTTATTGTCCCTCACTCCTCCTCTAACATGATCCACTGTCTTTTACTTGTAGCCGTTCAGCATTTCATCTTTATGCTAATCTCTACACTGAACAGTTGAAGCTAAATTCATTATCTGCAGATCCATTTCCTCTCTGGCAGCGCAGCACTCACTGGGAAGCATCACTGTCATATCAGATAATATATATATATCCTGAATCCTAGTCCTAACCAATCATCTGTAAAGGTTACCCAATAGTCAAGTTAATAAACTTAATTTAAAGCAGACATTTAACCCCCAAGGATGCCAGAAAGAAGTCTAATGCATCCCTCTATCAACCAAAGGGTTAAGCAACTCTTCATGATTTGTACCAATTACGAGTCTGGACTGCAGTAAACATCAATCAACAGTTTGTATCACATGAACCCAGTACAGGGTAACCCTGGGCATGTGAGCTCTTTGTGATGCAGTCAGATCCCAGAGGGAGTTGTCCTGATCCTTTGCTGAACCTTCAATTTATACTTTATTTCAGGATCATCTCTCCTCCTGCACACTCCGTGTTGTTGAAAAAAGTTTTCAATGCAGCAGTATGACTATATGATGATCGCAACATGAAGTTAATTTTTTCCTGATCTAAGGGACTGAAGATTCAGAATAATTAGTTATTCTGAATCTTCAGTCCCTTAGATCAGGAAAAAATTAACTTCATGTTGCGATCATCATATAGTCATACTGCTGCATTGAAAACTTTTTTTAACAACACGGAGTGTGCTGTGCAGGAGGAGAGATGATCCTGAAATAAAGTATAAATTGCAGCCGGTGGGCTGTGTAAAGAGTATGTTTTCTGCTGGCTGGCCGGGTATGTCATGTGAGTGCATAGCATGGGGGGGAGGAAGGGAAAAGGAATAAACCTCGATGCCCAAAACAATAAAAAAAAAACCTATTATTACTTACCGTTACACCAGCAGGTCTGTAGTAGTGTTCTGTTCTCCCAGCCACACAGCAAACAGTTAGCAGCGGCTTTTCTTCTTCAAGTCCCTCTTCTTCTCCTCTCCTCGGCAGCTCCCTCACACAACATCACACCGGCTGGCTCGGGCTGTAAGACTTCACTTCCCTCTTCTAAGTTCCCGCCAGCAGCCAATGACGCCACGCCTCTCCACCAGCGCTGATGCTGATTGGCTGTGGTCAGCTCATCTAATAGAGGCGGTTTTGAGAACCGCCTCTATATGAGAGTTGTATGGACCTGGTGAGACTCCACTGGGTGGCGCTAGCTCGTAGTGAGCTAAGAACAGTAGCCAGCGTCCATGTTGCGCAATTGATGGAGGACAGCGGAGTGGCTCACTGCCTCTTAATTGCACAACATGGATAGGCGGTGATTGGAAAATGAATGGGATCGCATCTGTAGCACTGGTGGGGGGGAGGGGGGTTGTGGGGGGGGAGTGGTAAAAAAAAAAAAAAAAAAAACACAACTATTTTTTTTTTTAAATCATAAATAAAAACTTAATTTTTCTGATTGGACAGGGGAGGCGCTGCCTCCCCTGCCTCCTATTACCGCACGTCACTGATCCTAGTCCTAACCAATCATCTGTAAAGGTTACTCAATAGTCAAGTTAATAAACTTAATTTAAAGCAGACATTTAACCCCCAAGGATGCCAGAAAGAAGTCTAATGCATCCCTCTATCAACCAAAGGGTTAAGCAACTCTTCATTTGTACCAATTACGAGTCTGGACTGCAGTAAACATCAATCAGCAGTTTGTATCACATGAACCCAGTACAGGGTAACCCTGGGCATGTGAGCTCTTTGTGATGCAGTCAGATCCCAGAGGGAGTTGTCCTGATCCTTTGCTGAACCTTCAATTTATACTTTATTTCAGGATCATCTCTCCTCCTGCACACTCCGTGTTGTTAAAAAAAGTTTTCAATGCAGCAGTATGACTATATGATGATCGCAACATGAAGTTAATTTTTTCCTGATCTAAGGGACTGAAGATTCAGATTCAGATTCAGATTCAGGGTGGCGCTAGCTCGTAGTGAGCTAAGAACAGTAGCCAGCGTCCATGTTGCGCAATTGATGGAGGACAGCGGAGTGGCTCACTGCCTCTTAATTGCGCAACATGGATAGGCGGTGATTGGAAAATGAATGGGATCGCATCTGTAGCACTGGTGGGGGGGAGGGGGGTTGTGGGGGGGGGAGTGGTAAAAAAAAAATAAACAAAAGACACAACTATTTTTTTTTTTTAAATCATAAATAAAAACTTAATTTTTCTGATTGGACAGGGGAGGCGCTGCCTCCCCTGCCTCCTATTACCGCATGTCACTGTTCCAGACAAATTCAAGCTGACCTTCAGGCACAGGGGTACAAATGTGTCAGCTCACACTATACATCACCATCTGAATAAAAAAGGGTAGCAGACCCAGGAGGACCCCCACTGCTGATAAAGAAATATAAAAAAGCCAGATTAGAGTTTTCCAAAACTTACCTGAGGAAGCCAAAATCCTTTTAGGAGAATGTGCTGTGGACAGACAAAACAAAATTACAGCTTTTTGGTAAAGCCCATCATTCTACTGTTTTCAGAAAAAGAAATGAGGCTTTTAAAGAAAAGAATACAGTCCCTACAGTCAAACATGGAGGAGGTTCTCTGATGTTTTGGGGTTGCTTTGTTGCTTCAGGCATTGGATGTCTTGACTGCGTGCATGGCATTATGAAATCTGAAGACTATCAAAGAATTATGTGTTGCAATGTAGGGCCCAGTGTCAGAAAGTTGGGTCTCCGTCAGAAGTCATGGGTCTTACAGCAGGACAATGAACCAAAGCACACATCAAATAGCACAGAGAAATGGTTTAAGACAAAGTGCTGGAGGGTACTGAACTGGCCAGCAATGAGTCCAAATCTTAATCCCATAGAGCACCTGTGGAGATATCTCAAAACAGTAGTTGGTAAAAGGAACCCTTCCAATCTGAGAGACCTGGAGCAGTTGGCGAAAGAAGAGTGGTCCAAAATTCCAGTAGAGCGGTGTAAGAAACTCATTGATGGTTACAGGAAGTGATTGATTTTAGTTATTTTTTCCAAGGGGTGTGCTACCAAATTTTAAATTGAGTGTGCCAATAATTTTGTCCAGTCCATTTTTGAGTTTTGCGTGGAATGTGGCAGATGTGCCTTTTTCTCTCCACTTTTTTATGTCACACCAATACAAACACAATAAATAAATATGAGAATGCCTAAACATTTGTAATTGCAACAATTTTCTGGGCGAAGTGGTGCATTATCTAACAGAAATGCAAGGGTGCCAATAGTTTTGGCCATGACTGTATATATATATATATATATATATATATATATATATATATATATATATATATATATACATACATTTAAACTTTTAAAGCCCTTTGCAGACTTGTTTTTATAACACCTGAGACCTCATATCTTTGAGCCCTTATAACTTTTTTAATGCAATATTTTTATTTAATAATGTTATCAGATAGTTTTATTATGTAACTGTACTTTTAAATGTTGATGTGTTTAGGACTGCAGCAAAGAATATCAAGGGAATTAAACATATTTGATAATAGGAGTAAATTGGAAAAAATTTTAAATTGCCCGTATTGTTCTATCTGAATCCTGAAAGAACAAAAATGGTTTCATATCCCTTTAGTAGGTCCCATAGGATGTAACCTGTAGTGTACTGCAAACATTTAACAATAAATGCTCTCAAGAATTAGAACATTATATTTTTTATCAAGGGATGAAGAATTTACTAGACATGTGCAAAAATTCATACCTTATTATTCAGTTTGTAAACAAATAATGTAGTTATCCTCTTTCTTTGGCAATTACTGTGATTTGACACCAGATATTTGATATCAAAAGTGCAATTTAATATATATAAATAGCTTATTTCTAAGTATTCATATGGCTGTTTTTCAAGTTCTCAGTATACTGTAATTAAGCCTTCTTTCCTAGGTGTGTTACAGTATGAAAATATGAGAATTTTGAAGTTTTACATTTACACAGTGTGGATTACATTTTCTAAGGGAGGCTTGTCTGTTTATCTGAGTAGTGGTCATATTATAGATAGCTAGACCATTATGGCACTGACAAATGAGGCAAGAAGGTAACTTTGAAAATGGAGGCCTGCAATTAAAAAAGTATGGACATAACTGCTAGGGGTTTTCAGGTGATCCCATAGCTGCTATCATTAACAGATATTCTTTGTGTCCTCATATATAAATATACAAGCATATTTATTGCAGATATGTGCAGAACATGTGACAATTTAATAGTTTCAGGTAGGAACCCTTTTAATATGTCAAGGGAACTTGGAAATCAGGCAAAATCTTGAATCTTATGATAAATGGAAGCCTTATTATTCTATAGTAGTCCTGTTTACATACAAACCCAGTACAAAAGTGTGGTGTCTTGCAGGGGAATAATATATTGTAATACTACAAATGTAAAGTGTTTTTTCACTATAGGCAGGTTGTTTCGCCCTTGTTGGGGCTCTTCAGTATGATGTAGGTGCTATGTTATTGGACTCAAGCATTGATTTTAGGTTTACGGCTATATGCCAGTTTTGCTGATGATTACATTCGTTTTCATAACCATCTTTACAAAGTGTGAAATGAATGTTTGAGCAGAAAAGCAACACCAACCATAGACAGCCTGTTTGGCCCGTTTGGGGCTCATCCCTCCATTGTATTAATCTTAGCAAAAAACAAATATACTTATCTGTGCAAAATTGCAACACTTATAATTCAAAATCCATTTCAATATAATGGGCAGCCCTATAGCAAAGGGTGAAATGCTCAAGGACATCAGCATCAACCATAATGACTTGAGTGAGAAAGAGTCCCAAAGTAGCGAAACAGGCTGCCTATGGTTGATGCTGTGTTATTTAAGCCTCATGTATTTCACAGTTTGCCACACTACTGGTTTAAACTGACAGGAGCATAAGGGGTGCCATATTAAAAATGCATTTTGAATTAATAATACACCCTGTGGGCTAATTTGTATATTATATCCATTGTATATTTATTCCTTGCTTAACTAATTAAATGGAGAGTTTATTTCACTCTATTAACAACAATACATTTATTTGGTACAATGGGAGTCCCTGCTCTAAAGGATTTCCATGGGTGCAAGTGCAGACCCTGTTCCAATGAGCTTACATTCTAGTGTTTCAGTGCTTTGCTCAAAGAGCTTACAATCTTGTATTTAAGGAGAACTTACCTCTAGGTACTTACAGTGTAGAGAAATAATAGAAATCCCTGATGTAAGACTGCAATCAGCATATGACATAACACTAGTCCCTCTCAAATCTTCAATCTTCCTGCCACTGCCATAGAGCATTCCAGTCTTCGTTATACTGCTTGCCAGAAATGAATCAGTCTATGCACATCTTGTAAGGATTTTTCATCCAATGCAGGAAGATAAGTGCATGACACACTGTACCTTATAATGCAGTATTTTTTCAGTTTCTAATCAGAGGTATAAAATACAGGACCATCCCATGACATATCAAATATTGTGCTTCATTAGGACTTTCTCCTTCAAAAATCCAACAGTAGTACTTGTCCCACTGTGACTGTAGACATTTAACTTTAGTGTCACAGACATGGCAGTCCTTGTTCCAGGGCGATGCTAATAACCTAGTAGTATTATTGGTTTTCCTATGTCAAGGCATTGCATTGAGGATATAAGTGCAAATATATCAATCATATCATTGTATTCTCTTTGCCAAGAGCCTTAACATTATTACATTATACAGATATGTGCATTGAGAGTGAATTTAAGCCAGTCAAATGGATTTAATACCAGTTAATTAAAGTTATAGCAGTGTAAGTGCAATTATGCTTTATTGTTGGTGTTATGATTCATGTTATAGTGTCACAGAGATGATTTGTATATCTTATATCAATAAGCCTTGAAAAGTCTTTAAACATACAAAACCATATTAAAGCTAAAGATTTTTATGAAATGGGAAAGTAAAGGAAAAGTGCAACATAAATGTGAGCAATGATCTGACCTCACTGCAAATGTCTGTAGGGGCAGGATCTGTATTTACAATTTAGTGTGGTAATGAGATGTCTTGCTCAAAGAGCTTACAAACTTGTTAATCTCAAAAAATCTTACCTTAGATACTTACAGTTTAGTAATATAAAAATCCAGGAAGGATATCTGCTATCAGCGCATATACTGCAGGTCAGATGCGCATCAATCTGATCTGAATTTATTTCAGATCGTCAGTTGTCTTTTCTTCATCTGGGTCAAGCAGAACAAACATCTGCATCAGATGCTGCACCTTACAGTACAGTGTTTAATGAGGGTCCCAGCACCAGTGAGCTTGCAAGCGTGAGGAAATCTGCCATAAACGCATGTATACTGCTGGCCAGATGAGCATCAGTCTGATCTGAATTTATTTCAGATCGCCAGTTGCCTTTTCTTTATTCAGGTCAAGCAGAACAAACAGCTGCATCAGATGCTGCACCTTACAGTACAGTGTTTAATGAGGGTCCCAGCACGTTAGTTAGCAGCGTGAGGATATCTGCCATAAGCAGGTATACTGTTAGCCAGATGCGCATCAGTCTGATCTGAATTTGCAGTTTCTTCATCTTTTCTTCAACCGTCTTTAGACCGCTGCTTCATAACTTGTGTGTCTGGCGAGCCTGAAGCTCAGAGCTTGATAAATAGACCCCCTTGACTAATGACTTCTGATGCAGTAATTCTTACCATCCTTAAAGCTGGCTTAAAGCCTTTACTGCCAGCTGCAAGTCTTATAAAGATATGTAGTGGAAGCACAAAAAGGCATTGTTGTATCCTACAGTTATGGCTATAATACTTATAATGCTATAATATGTTTAAAATAATGATTTTAAAAATTAAAATATTTATCAAATGTTATGTATTTTTAAATAAAGGTGTGAAGATAATATTGATCATTATTATGTACAGTTTGTATGCTATATTTTGTCTCAGAGTATTGGTGCCCATAGAAAGCTACAAAGTTTAAGTTATTACTTCTGTCATTTATCTGTATTATTTTACAATATATATAAATAAATGTGATTATTATTATTATGTACAGTTTGTATGCTATGTTTTGTCTCAGAGTATTGGTGCCCATAGAAAGCTACAAAGTTTAAGCTATTACTTCTGTCATTTATCTGTATTATTTTACAATATATATAAATGTGATTTAGTATTATTCAGCTACTGAGTTGGGGTGATCATGGTAACACTACCTGTAGTAATTGGTGTCAATACTTGCAGTTCCCACTGGATTCATTTGCATTGTGTTCGAGGTAATCACTGTTCTTCATACTAGCACATATTCAGAGCTGTGGTTGTAAAGCACTATCTTTACTGTAATATCCTAGCTGTGAAATAACTAATATCTGCATGTCAGTAATTACTGAAGCTCAGCAGGATCAATCTGGCAACTCTAGTAAAGTGAGCAGCAGTTATGAGGGTGGTAGCTTTGTGTTGTCAGTTGGTTTTGTGACATAACTGCTGCATCATATAAGCCACTCCCCTAAGGCTGTCACCATGACAACCAGACATAACATTATATCATGACTGTCAGTTGAGCCTTTAGTTATGTTATTAGTGTAGCTTTAAGATAAGATGCTTAATTATGTATAATAAAACAACTTTGTAATATACTCATGATTTATTTTGCCCCTTTTCATGTAATTTAGCTCTGAAAATTGTACATTGAGTTGTAACTGCATCCTGCTGACTTTTTAGAGCTAACTCTGCATCAAATATTTTCCTAATTGGCTTTAATAGATAAGAACTGCAAATCAATTTACTTTATACTAACTTAATGGCAATGATTAGCCTTGTTGTCTGCCGACTTAAACTTATTTGGCTTCTCCAAATAAAGTGAGTGTTGGGTGCAGTTTTTCTATTTAAACCCAATTGCAGTAAAAAGGATTTTATTTTGTTAAACAAATGTTTACACTTGGCTGATATGTTATTCTGTAGGACGGTAGCAGAAATGTCTTGTAATCACAAGGTGTTTACTGTCTCTTTAAGTTCTAACAAAACTCCCATTATAAATCCTGAGTTTCCAGTGCTTATATGTTGGGAATAGATTATTAAAATGACATGAACTGCTTTGGTCCGGTAATATCTACAGAGCTATAGCTGAGCCTCAGGATCATGTCATGTGATCACCTCTGGGGTTACCAGCCATACTAATTAGCATATGTAATTGTGCAGTGTAGCTATGAAACTACAGGTGCTAGGTCTGTAATTATTTAATAGTAGAATCCCAACATTCAGAAGCCTTTATGTCTGTATCAATTTTATAATTATATTTGGGTATCCAGTATTTTAGCAGGCTGTCCTGCACAATCTGAATTAAAATACTGGACACTTAGGGACCCCTAAATGTAAATGGCCTTCTAGGCCATGTAAGAAACTCATTGATGGTTACAGGAAGCGATTGATTTTAGTTATTTTTTCCAAGGGGTGTGCTACCAAATTTTAAATTGAGGGTGCCAATAATTTTGTCCAATCCATTTTTTAGTTTTGCATGGAATGTGGCAGATTTGCCTTTTTTTCTCCACTTTTTTATGTCACACCAATACAAACACAATAAATAAATATGAGAATGCCTTAACATTTGTAATTGCAACAATTTTCCTGGCGAAGTGGTGCATTATCTGACAGAAATGCAGGGGTGCCAATAGTTTTGGCCATTACTGTATATATATATATATATATATATATATATATATATATATATATATATATACTACCTTTGCAGTCTTTTTTTTATAACACCTGAGACCTCATATTTTTGAGCCCTTATAACTTTTTAATGCAATATTTTTATTTAATAATGTTATCAGATAGTTTTATTATGTAACTGTACTTTTAAATGTTGATGTGTTTTGTGACTTCAGCAAAGTATATCAAGGGAATTAAGCATATTTGATAATAGGAGTAAATTGGAAAATCATTTAAAATTGCCCGTATTGTTCTATCTGAATCCTGAAAGAACAAACATGGTTTCATATCCCTTTAGTAGGTCCCATAGGATGTAACCTGTAGTGTACTGCAAATATTTAACAATAAATGCTCTCAAGAATTAGAACATTATATTTTTTATCAAGGGATGAAGAATTTTCTAGACATGTGCAAAAATTCATACTTTATTATTCAGTTTGTAAACAAATAATTTAGTTATCCTCTTTCTTTGGCAATTACTGTGATCTGATACCAGCTATTTGATATCAAAAGTGCAATTTAAAATATCTAAATAGCTGATTTCTAAGTATTAACATGGCTGTTTTTCAAGTTCTCAGTATACTGTAATTAAGCCTTATTTACTAGGTGTGTTACAGTATGATGAGCTTTTTTTATGTCATATATGAAAATGTGAGAATTTTGAAGTTTACATTTATACAGTGTGGATTACATTTTCTAAAAGAGGCTTGTCTGTTTATCTGAGTAGTGGTCATATTATAGATAGCTAGACCATTATGGCACTGACAAATGAGGCAAAAAGGCAACTTTGAAAATGGAGGCTTGCAATTAAAAAAGTATGGACATAACTGCTAGGGGTTTTTAGGTGATCCAGTAGCTGCTATCATTTACAGATATTCTTTGTGTCCTCATATATAAATATACAAGCATATTTATTGCAGATATGTGCAGAACATGTGACCATTTAATAGTTTCAGGTAGGAACCCTTTTAATATGTTAAGGGAACTTGGAAATCAGGCAAAATCTCGAACCTTATGATAAATGGAAGCCTTATTATTCTATATTAGTCCTGCTTACATACAAACCCAGTACAAAAGAGTGGTGTCTTGCAGGGGAATAATATATTGTAATACTACAAATGTAAAGTGTTTTTTCACTATAGGCAGGTTGTTTCACCCTCGTTGGGGCTCTTCAGTATGATGTAGGTGCTATGTTATTGGACTCAAGCATTGATTTTAGGTTTTCGGCTATATGTCAGTTTTGATGATGATTACATTAATTTTCATAACCATCTTTACAAAGTGTGAAATGAATGCTTGAGCAGAAAAGCAACACCAACCATAGACAGCCTGTTTGGCCCATTTGGGGCTCATCCCTCCATTGTATTAATCTTAGCAAAAAACAAATATACTTATCTGTGCAAAATTGCAACACTTATAATTCAAAATCCATTTCAAAATAATGGGCAGCCCTATAGCAAAGGGTGGAATGCTCAAGGACATCAGCATCAACCATAATGACTTGAGTGAGAAAGAGTCCCAAAGTAGCGAAACAGGCTGCCTATGGTTGATGCTGTGTTATTTAAACCTCATGTATTTCACAGTTTGCCACACTACTGGTTTAAACTGACATGAGTATAAGGGGTGCCATATTAAAAATGCATTTTGAATTAATAATACACTCTGTGGGATAATTTGTATATTATATCCATTGTATATTTATTCCTTGCTTAACTAATTAAATGGAGAGTTTATTTCACTCTATTAACAACAATACATGTATTTGGTACAATGGGAGTCCCTGCTCTAAAGGATTCCATGGGTGTAAGTGCAGACCCTGTTCCAATGAGCTTATATTCTAGTGTTTCAGTGCTTTGCTCAAAGAGCTTACAATCTTGTATTTAAGGAGAACTTACCTCTAGGTACTTACAGTGTAGAGAAATAATAGAAATCCCTGATGTAAGACTGCACTCAGCATGTGACATAACACTAGCCCCTCTCAAATTTTCAATCTTCCTGCCACTGCCATAGAGTATTCCAGTCATCGTTATACTGCTTGCCAGATATGAATCAGTCTATGCACATCTTGTAAAGATTTTTCATCCAATGCAGGAAGATAAGTGCATGAAACACTGTACCTTATAATGCAGTATTTTTTCAGTTTCTAATCAGAGGTATAAAATACAGGACCATCCCATGACATATCAAATCTTGTGCTTCATTAGGACTTTCTGCTTCAAAAATCCAACAGTAGTACTTGTCCCATGGTGACTGTAGACATTTAAGTTTAGTGTCACAGACATGGCAGTCCTTATTCCAGGGTGATGCAGTTCTCAGTTAAAATTGTAAACCAGCTGCAAGGTGCTTATAACCTAGTAGTATTATTGGTTTTCCTACGTCAAGGCATTGCATTGAGGATATAAGTGCAAACATATTAATCATATCATTGTATTCTCTTTGCCAAGAGCCTTAACATTATTACATTATACAGATATGTGCAGTGAGAGTGAATTTAAGCCAGTCAAATTGATTTAATACCAGTTAATTAAAGTTATAGCAGTGTAAGTGCAATTATGCTTTATTGTTGGTGTTATGATTCATGTTATAGTGTCACAGAGATGATTAGTGTATCTTATATCAATAAGCCTTGAAAAGTCTTTAAACATACTAAACCAAATTAAAGCTAAAGATTTTTATGAAATGGGAAAGTAAAGGAAAAGTGCAACATAAATGTGAGCAATGATCTGACCTCACTGCAAATGTCTGTAGGAGCAGGATCTGTATTTACAATTTAGTGTGGTAATGAGATGTCTTGCTCAAAGAGCTTACAAACTTGTTAATCTCAAAAAATCTTACCTTAGATACTTACAGTTTAGTAATATAAAAATCCTTGAAGGATATCTGCTATCAGCATGCATACTGCAGGTCAGATGCGCATCAGTCTGATCTGAATTTATTCCAGATCGCCAGTTGTCTTTTCTTCATCTGGGTCAAGCAAAAAAACATAATTTATGCTTACCTGATAAATTTATTTATCTTGTGGTGTATCCAGTCCACGGATCATCCATTACTTGTGGGATATTCTCCTTCCCAACAGGGAGCTGCAAGAGGAACACCCACAGTAGAGCTGTCTATATAGCTCCTCCCCTAACTGCCACTCTCCAGTCATTCGACCGAAGACAAGCAAGAGAAAGGAGAAACTATAGGGTGCAGTGGTGACTGTAGTTTAAAAATAAAAAACACCTGCCTTGAAATGACAGGACAGGGGTGGACTGGATACACCACAAGAGAAATAAATTTATCAGGTAAGCATAAATTATGTTTTCTCTTGTAAGGTGTATCCAGTCCATGGATCATCCATTACTTGTGGGATACCAATACCAAAGCTATAGGACACGGATGAAGGGAGGGACAAGGCAGGCGCTTAAACGGAAGGCACCACTGCCTGTAAGACCTTTCTCCCAAAAATAGCCTCTGAAGAAGCAAAAGTATCAAATTTGTAGAATTTAGAAAAAGTATGAAGCGAAGTCCAAGTCGCCGCCTTACAAATCTGTTCAACAGAAGCCTCATTCTTAAAAGCCCATGTGGAAGCTACCGCTCTAGTAGAATGAGCTGTAATTCTTTCAGGAGGCTGCTGGTCAGCAGTCTCATAAGCTAAGCGGATTATACTTCTTAGCCAAAAAGAAAGAGAAGTTGCCGAAGCCTTTTGGCCTCTCCTCTGTCCAGAGTAGACAACAAACAATGCAGATGTTTGACGAAAATCTTTAGTAGCTTGTAAATAAAACTTTAAAGCACGAACCATGTCAAGATTGTGTAATAGACGTTCCTTCTTTGAAGAAGGATTAGGACACAGTGACGGAACAACAATCTCCTGATTGATATTCTTATTAGATACCACCTTAGGTAGAAAACCAGGTTTGGTACATAACACTACCTTATCTGCATGGAAAATGAGATAAGGAGAATCACATTGTAAAGCCGAAACTCTTCGAGCTGAGGAGATAGCTACTAAAAACAGAACTTTCCAAGATAAGAGCTTAATATCTATGGAATGCAAAGGTTCAAACGGAACCCCTTGAAAAACTTTAAGAACTAAATTTAAACTCCATGGCGGAGCAACAGGTTTAAACACAGGCTTGATTCTAACTAAAGCCTGACAAAACACCTGAACGTCTGGAACCTCAGCCAGACGTTTGTGCAAAAGAATAGACAGAGCAGAAATCTGTCCCTTTAAGGAACTAGCTGACAAACCCTTCTCCAATCCTTCTTGGAGAAAGGATAATATCCTAGGAATCCTGATTTTACTCCATGAGTAACCCTTGGATTCACACCAATGAAGGTATTTACACCATATCTTATGATAGATTTTCCTGGTGACAGGCTTTCGCGCCTGTATTAAGGTATCAATGACCGACTCGGAGAAACCACGCTTTGATAAAATCAAGCGTTCAATCTCCAAGCAGTCAGACGCAGAGAAATTAGATTTGGATGGTTGAAAGGACTCTGAAGTAGAAGGTCCTGTCTCAACGGTAGAGTCCATGGTGGAAAGGATGACATGTTCACCAGATCTGCATACCAAGTCCTGCGTGGCCATGCAGGTGCTTTCAAAATCACCGAAGCTCTCTCCTGCTTGATCTTGGCTATCAGACGAGGGAGCAGAGGAAATGGTGGAAACACATAAGCCAGGTTGAAGGACCAAGGCGCTGCTAGAGCATCTATCAATGCTGCCTTGGGATCCCTGGACCTGGATCCGTAACAAGGAAGCTTGGCGTTCTGACGAGACGCCATGAGATCCAGTTCTGGTTTGCCCCAAAGTTGAATCAACTGTGCAAATACCTCCGGATGGAGCTCCCACTCCCCCGGATGAAAAGTCTGACGACTTAGAAAATCCGCCTCCCAGTTCTCTACTCCTGGGATATGGATAGCTGATAGATGGCAAGAGTGACTCTCTGCCCATTGAATTATCTTTGAAACCTCCAACATTGCTAGGGAACTCCTTGTCCCCCCTTGATGGTTGAAGTAAGCTACAGTTGTGATGTTGTCCGACTGAAATCTGATGAACCTGACTGCAGCTAGCTGAGGCCAAGCCTGAAGAGCATTGAATATCTCTCTTAGTTCCAGAATGTTTATCGGAAGGAGTGCCTCCACCTGAGTCCATGATCCCTGAGCCTTCAGGGAGTTCCAGACTGCACCCCAGCCCAGAAGGCTGGCATCTGTTGTAACTATTGTCCAATCTGGCCTGTGGAAGGTCATACCTTTGGACAGATAGACCCGAGATAGCCACCAGAGAAGAGAATCCCTGGTCTCTTGATCCAGATTTAGTAGAGGGGACAAATCTGTGTAATCCCCATTCCACTGGCTGAGTATGCAGAGTTGCAGCGGTCTGAGATGTAGGCGGGCAAATGGCACTATGTCCATTGCCGCTACCATTAAGCCAATTACTTCCATACACTGAGCCACTGAAGGTTGAGAAGTAGAATAAAGAACACGGCAGGAATCTAGAAGTTTTGACAACCTGGCCTCTGTCAGGTAAATCTTAATTTCTACAGAATTTATCAGAGTTCCCAGGAAGGAAACTCTTGTAAGAGGGGAAAGAGAACTCTTTTCTTTGTTCACTTTCCACCAATGAGACCTCAGAAATGCCAGAACAATGTCCGTATGTGATTTGGCAATTTGAAAATTCGACGCCTGTATCAGAATGTCATCTAGGTAAGGGGCTACTGCTATACCCCGTGGCCTTAGGACCGCCAGAAGTGACCCCAGAACCTTCATAAAGATTCTTGGTGCCGTAGCTAACCCAAAGGGAAGAGCTACAAACTGGTAATGCCTTTCTAGGAAGGCGAACCTGAGAAACCGATGATGATCTCTGTGTATCGGAATGTGAAGATAAGCATCCTTTAAGTCCACAGTAGTCATATATTGACCCTCCTGGATCATAGGTAGGATGGTTCGAATAGTCTCCATTTTGAAGGATGGGACCTTGAGAAATTTGTTTAGGCTCTTGAGATCTAAGATTGGTCTGAAGGTTCCCTCTTTCTTGGGAACCACAACAGATTTGAATAGAAGCCTTGCCCCTGTTCCTCCCTTGGAACTGGGTGGATCACTCCCATAACTAGGAGGTCTTGAACACAATGTAAGAATGCCTCTCTCTTTATCTAGTTTGCAGATAATTGTGAGAGGTAAAATCTTCCTTTTGGGGAAGAAGCTTTGAAGTCCAGAAGATACCCCTGGGGCACAATTTCCAACACCCAGGGATCCTGGACATCTCTTGCCCAAGCCTGGGCGAAGAGAGAAAGTCTGCCCCCTACTAGATCCGTTACCGGATCGGGGGCTGATCTTTCATGCTGTCTTAGAGGCAGCAACAGGCTTTTTGGCCTGCCTTCCGTTGTTCCAAGCCTGGTTAGGTCTCCAGACCGGCTTGGACTGGGCAAAATTTCCCTCTTGTTTTGTATTAGAGGAAGTTGATGCTGCGCCAGTCTTGAAGTTTCGAAAGGCACGAAAATTAGTCTGTTTGGTCCTTAATTTGTTGGACCTATCCTGAGGAAGGGCGTGACCTTTTCCTCCAGTAATATAAGAAATAATCTCCTTCAGTCCGGGCCCGAATAGGGTCTGCCCCTTGAAGGGAATATTGAGAAGCTTAGACTTTGAAGTAACGTTAGCTGACCAGGATTTAAGCCATAACGCCCTACGCGCTTGAATAGCAAAACCTGAGTTCTTAGCCGTTAGTTTGGTTAAATGAACAACGGCGTCAGAAACAAATGAATTAGCTAGCTTAAGAGCTTTAAGCTAGTCAAGTATATCATCCAATGGGGTTTCTACCTGTAGAGCCTCTTCCAGAGACTCAAACCAGAAAGACGTGGCAGCAGTGACAGGGGCAATGCATGCAAGAGGCTGGAGAATAAAACCCTGTTGAATAAACATTTTCTTAAGGTAACCCTCTAACTTTTTATCCATAGGATCTAGGAAAGCACAACTGTCCTCGACGGGGATTGACTGCTCCCTCCACCTTAGGGACCGTTAGCCATAAGTCCCGTGTAGCGGCATCTATGGGAAACATCTTTTTAAAAACAGGAGGGGGATAGAACGGTACACCTGGTCTATCCCATTCCTTAGTAATAATTTCTGAAAACCTCTTAGGAATTGGAAAAACATCAGTGTAAACAGGCACTGCATAGTATTTATCCAATCTACACAATTTCTCTGGGACCATAATGGTGTCACAGTCATTCAGAGCAGCTAAAACCTCCCTAAGCAACATGCAGAGTTGTTCAAGCTTAAATTTAAATGTAGACATATCAGAATCAGGTTGAATTATCTTCCCTGAGTCAGAAAAATCACCCACAGATAGAAGCTCTCCTTCCTCAGCTTCTGCATATTGTGAAGGGATATCAGACATAGCTACTAAAGCCTAGTGAATATGATAGTGAAAGACAGCACCTATTTTCCTTGTGGGGCACGGGAAAAGGGTTAGCCAGACCCCAATGTATATCCAAGAAGAAGTATTTTTCCAGCCACCAGTTGAATTTTAAAAAGACCTTTATTCATTTCTTACAGGGTCCATCATATCAACAACGTTTCAAACCTATGCCAGGTTCTTAATCATGTCTACTGAATAGTATACAGGTGTGTCTTTTATACCTGTCCAATTTCTATCAGATTGCACAATAGTGCCATCTTGCGGTTAAAATTTAAAATTGCATGTGACAAATTATCTAAAGAAATTTACTATAAATTCTTATGTTTTGAGTTAGTGTCTTCATTGTTTATGTATGTTTGTCACATGAAAATTTAAAACCAAATTTATATACATATAATTAAAACCTATACACATTATAATATCAGAATCAAATTTGCTACTACAGGTATATGCTATCATAGTCAAAAAAATAATGACCATTCAAAATCTTTATTTAAGCCTTCAGGTATCATTGTGTTTAATCTATTTATCCAAAACATCTCCCTTCTTTTGAGCATCTGGTCTCTGTCACCTCCCCTCCTGGGTCTGTCAACTTGTTCAATAACTTGAAATCTAAGTTGACTGATGTTATGACCCATGGAGAGGAAGTGACAGGAAACAGGAGCCTCCATATTTTTGTTTCTAATGTTGGATTTGTGTTCAGTGATTCTTGTTCTTACCTCCCTGCTCGTTTCTCCTATATAAATCCTGGCACACGGACATTTGATGAGATAAATAGCATATGTGCTTCTACATGTTAGATATTTCTTTATAGGGTATTTGGTTCCCTTAATGGGGTGAAGAAAATTTTTCCCTTTAATTATTGAACTACAGTGACTGCAATGAAGGCAGGGATAACACCCTCTATTATCAGACCCCAATGTTGTTTGTAAAGTCTTCCTATTGCTACCTATATCTGCTCTTACTAGTTCATCTCTCAAATTTTTGGTCTTTTTATAAGCTACCATAGGAATATTTTTGAAGTCCTCCACTTGGGGATTACAGTCTCTCAATATATGCCAGTGTCTATTTATGATGTGTGATATTTTTGTTCCTAGGGAGTTGTATTGGGTAACAAATATCATTCTGTTTTCTTTGGTTTTTTTAGTGTTATTAGTTTCCTTATTTTTAAAGTATTCCAACTGTTTTGTAATTAGTTCTTCTGGGTACCCTCTTCTTTTAAATTTATCTGCCATTTCATTTAGTCTTATGTCACATCTCTTTTCGTCAGTCACTATTCTTTTTACTCTTTTAAATTGACCTTGGGGTATTGCTTCTATTGTTTTTTTTGAATGGAAACTGTTATATTGTAATACTTTATTTTTGTCTGTGGGTTTCACATATAAGTCAGTTTTTAAGAAGCCTTGTTCTTTATATACAAAAGTGTCTAAGAATGCAACTCCTGTTTCCTCCATGTTGAGTGTAAATTTGAGACCAGCTACTGATGTATTAAGATGTTGAACAAATTGCAGTAGGCTACCAGTGTCTCCCCACCATATGCCAAATATGTCATCCACAAATCTCCACCATGCTGCGCCATATTTTAAAAATAATGGATGTGAATATATGAATTTCTCTTCTATGTGGGACATAAAAATATTGGCATATGTTGGGGCTACACTGGAGCCCATTGCAGTGCCTTGCTTTTGTAGAAAAAAAGTGTCTTGAAATAAAAAATAATTGTGGTATAATATGACCGATAATAGATCTATAAGGAATTGTATTTCATCTTCGTTGTATTTGTTATTGGTTTTCAATGTATTAGTTACTGCTTCAATGCCACTGGTGTGTTTGATTGATGTATATAAGCTAGTGACGTCTAATGTATACAATATGCATTTGTCTCCAATTTGTCCAATGTCTTTTAGTTTAGCAAGAAAGTCATTAGTGTCTTTCAAATATGAAGAAGTGTCTAATAGATAGGGCTGTAATACTTTGTCTAAAAATATTGCAATTTTTGAAAAAATAGAATTAACTCCTGCCACTATTGGGCGTCCTGGTGGTTGATATTTATCTTTGTGTATTTTTGGTGAAATGTATATGACTGGTCTTATTGGGTTTTTTTCAATGAGACATTCTTTGAATTCATTTGTAATAATACCATTTTTGACTGCTGCATTGGTAGATAATTTGTCACATGCAATTTTAAATTTTAACCGCAAGATGGCACTATTGTGCAATCTGATAGAAATTGGACAGGTATAAAAGACACACCTGTATACTATTCAGTAGACATGATTAAGAACCTGGCATAGGTTTGAAACGTTGTTGATATGATGGACCCTGTAAGAAATGAATAAAGGTCTTTTTAAAATTCAACTGGTGGCTGGAAAAATACTTCTTCATAGCTACTAAAGCGTCAGAGTGCTCTGTATTTTTCCTAGCCCCAGAGCTGTCACGCTTTCCTTGTAACCCTGGTAGTTTGGACAATACCGCTGTAAGGGTATGATCCATAACTGCCGCCATGTCTTGTAAGGTAAACGCTATGGGCGCGCTAGATGTACTTGGTGCCTCTAAAGCGGGCGTCCCTTGAGTGGGAGTCATAGGTTCTGACACGTGGGGAGAGTTAGTTGGCATAACTTCCCCCTTGTCAGTTTCCTCTGGTGATAAATCTTTTAAAGCCAGAATATGATCTTTATAACTTATAGTAAGATCAGTGCATTTGGTACACATTCTAAGAGGGGGTTCCACAATGGCTTCTAAACATAATGAACAATGAGTTTCCTCTATGTCAGACATGTTTAAACAGACTAGTAATGAGACCAGCAAGCTTGGAAAACACTTTAATAACTGTGAACAAGCAAAAAATAAAAACGGTACTGTGCCTTTAAGAGAAAAAAACAATTACAGAAACTGCAAAACAGTGAAAAAAGCAGTAAATTTTACGAAATTTTTACAGTGTGTATAATAGACTGAAATAGCATTGCACCCACTTGCAAATGGATGATTAACCCCTTAGTTTCAAAACCGGATCAAAAAAACAATATAAACGTTTTTAAACAGTCATAACCAACTGCCACAGCTCTACTGTGGCTCCTACCTGCCTATACAACAACTTTGGAAGGCACATAAACCCTTTAGAGAGGTCCTATATGTTCAGGGGACTCCTTCAGGGAAGCTGGAAGTCTCAAGCTGCAAAAACAACTGCGCAATTTAGGCGTGAAATTAGGCCCCTCCCAACCTGTACTCACAGTGAGAGGGCCTTAAAAAAACTATCCCTAGGCAAAATCTAGTCAGCCATGTGGAAAAACTGGGCCCCAGAATAAAGTTTTATCACCATTTGTAATAAACGTTTATATACATCAAGCAAACGTTATATCTATTCAGTAATGAGAGTAAATAACAAAAATATTACCCTTTACAGCAAGCATGATACCAGTCGTATTTAAATCACTGTAATCAGGCTTACCTTAAATAAATCAGGTGCTGTCAGCATTTTCTAGCTTATCCTCTCTCTAGAAAAATTTAAAACTGCACATACCTTAGAGCAGGTAGCCCTGCACGCTATTCCCCCAGCTGAAATTACTCATCTCTTCAGTTATGTGTGAGAACAGCAGTGGATCTTAGTTACAAACTGCTAAGATCATCAAAAACCTCAGGCAGACTCTTCTTTAACTTTCTACCTGAGGCTAAAATAGTACAACTCCGGTACCATTTGAAAATAATAAACTTTTGATTGAAGATAAACTACATTAATGCACCACATCTCTCTAGAACCACCCTTGTCGAGAGCTGCAAGAGAATGACTGGAGAGTGGCAGTTAGGGGAGAAGCTATATAGACAGCTCTGCTGTGGGTGTTCCTCTTGCAGCTCCCTGTTGGGAAGGGGAATATCCCACAAGTAATGGATGATCCGTGGACTGGATACACCTTACAAGAAAAACAGCTGCATCAGATGCTGCACCTTACAGTACAGTGTTTAATGAGGGTCCCAGCACCAGTGAGCTTGCAAGCGTGAGGACGTCTGCCATAAAAGCGTGTATACTGCTGGCCAGATGAGCATCAGTCTGATCTGAATTTATTTCAGATCGCCAGTTGCCTTTTCTTTATTCAGGTCAAGCAGAACAAACAGCTGCATCAGATGCTGCACCTTACAGTACAGTGTTTAATGAGGGTCCCAGCACGTTAGTTAGCAGCGTGAGGATATCTGCCATAAGCAGGTATACTGTTGGCCAGATGCGCATCAGTCTGATCTGAATTTGCCTTTTCTTCATCTTTTCTTCAACCGTCTTTAGACCTCTGCTTCATAACTTGTGTGTCTGGCGAGCCTGAAGCTCGGAGCTTGATAAATAGACCCCCTTGACTAATGACTTCTGATGCAGTAATTCTTACCATCCTTAAAGCTGGCTTAAAGCCTTTACTGCCAGCTGCAAGTCTTATAAAGATATGTAGTGGAAACACAGAAAGGCATTGTTGTATCCTACAGTTATGGCTATAATACTATAATGATATAATATGGTTAAAATAATGATTTTAAAAATTAAAATATTTATCAAATGGTATGTATTTTTAAATAAAGGTGTGAAGATAATATTGATCATTATTATGTACAGTTTGTATGCTATGTTTTGTCTCAGAGTATTGGTGCCCATAGAAAGCTACAAAGTTTAAGCTATTACTTCTGTCATTTATCTGTATTATTTTACAATATATGTATAAATGTGATTTAGTATTATTCAGCTACTGAGTTGGGGTAACACTACCTGTAGTAATTGGTGTCAATACCTGCAGTTCCCACTGGATTCCATTTGCATTGTGTTCGAGGTAATCACTGTTCTTCATACTAGCACATATACAGAGCTGTGGTTGTAAAGCACTATCTTTACTGTAATGTCCTAGCTGTGAAATAATGAATATCTGCATGTCAGTGATTACTGAAGCTCAGCAGGATCAATCTGGCAACTCTAGTAAAGTAAGCAGCAGTTATGAGGGTGGTAGCTTTGTGTTGTCAGTTGGTTTTGTGACATAACTGCTGCATCATATAAGCCACTCCCCTAAGGCTGTCACCATGACAACCAGACATAACATTATATCATGATTGTCAGTTGAGCCTTTAGTTATGTTATTAGTGTAGCTTTAAGATAAGATGCTTAATTATGTATAATAAAACAACTTTGTAATATACTCATGATTTATTTTGCCCCTTTTCATGTAATTTAGCTCTGAAAATTGTACATTGAGTTGTAACTGCATCCTGCTGACTTTTTAGAGCTAACTCTGCATCAAATATTTTCCTAATTGGCTTTAATAGATAAGAACTGCAAATCAATTTACTTTATACTAACTTGATGGCAATGATTAGCCTTGTTGTCTGCCGACTTAAACTTATTTGGCTTCTCCAAATAAAGCTAGTGTTGGGTGCAGTTTTTCTATTTAAACCCAATTGCAGTAAAAAGGATTTTATTTTGTTAAACAAATGTTTACACTTGGCTGATATGTTATTCTGTAGGACGGTAGCAGAAATGTCTTGTAATCACAAGGTGTTTACTGTCTCTTTAAGTTCTGACAAAACTCCCATTATAAATCCTGAGTTTCCAGTGCTTATATGTTGGGAATAGATTATTAAAATGACATGAACTGCTTTGGTCTGGTAATATCTACAGAGCTATGGCTGAGTCTCGGGATCATGTCATGTGATCACCTCTGGGGTTACCAGCCATACTAATTAGCATATGTAATTGTGCAGTGTAGCTATGAAACTACGGGTGCTAGGTCTGTAATTATTTAATAGTAGATTCCTCACATTCAGAAGCCTTTATGTCTGTATCAGTTGTATAATTATATTTGGGTGTCCAGTATTTTAGCAGGCTGTCCTGCACAATCTGAACTAAAATACTGGACACTTAAAGACCCCTGTCAGCTGAATGTAAAGGGCCTTCTAGGCCTTTATGCATTAGAAATATGGCTTAAAAAAAAGTTACGCTGTGTATTTTCTATTATATGTGTTACAGACAACCATGGGGGTGGTCAATCATTGCTGGGTGATTACTTCTGGCAGCCAAGGTGGTCACAGTACTACTATGTTCATGTTACTGGCAACAGGGGTGAAAAATATATGTGGTGGGATCAAGGGTGGAGCTACGTCCTGTGTCAACTATAGGCCATCCGGTATTTTTATGGAGCACGGCTGGCAACCCTAACCACCACCTGCCCCTAAGGTAGAGAACCTGCAGTCGAAGGGAGGTGAAGGGCTTGATAATTTGAGCCCTTTTAAAGGGACAATCAACTCCAACATCTATATTGTTTAAAAAGATAGATAATCCCTTAATTACCCATTCCCCAGTTTTGCATAACCAACATGGTTATATTAATATACTTTTAACCTCTGTGATTACCTTGTATCTAAGCCTCTTTTGACAGCCCCTTGATTACATGGCTATTTATTTATATCTATTGATGTGCATTTTAGCCAATTAGTGAATTGTGAGTAACAGCTTCATGGGCATGAGCACAATGTTTTCTATATGGCTCACATGAACTAGAAGTCTCCTGTTGTGAAAAGCTAATAAAAAAGCTTGTGATAAGATGCTATCTCAAGTGGCTTAAAAACAGGCAGCAATTTAGAGGTTTAAATGTTATAAAGTATATAAATATAACAATATTGATTGTGCAAATAGGGTTGCCACCCGCCCCGGTTTCACCGGGACAGTCCTGGTCTGAGGCTCTGTGTTCAGTGTCCTGGAACTACCCTCAAATGCCCCGGGCTAAGTGCTCCCCTGGCACAGCAAGCAGCAGTGAGCACAGACTTTCCAAAAAAATTAGCTGGCCAGAGGAGCGTTTAGCCCGGGGTTACAAAAATAATGGGTAGGTGGAGTAGAGACGGAGGATGGTGTGGGACAGTGGGAGGGGGGAAGAAGCTTGTCTAGGAGGGGAGTCGTCACATCCTGCAGGCTGTAGCTGAGAGCGGCAGAGAGAGGCAGGTGTTGATGCGGTGCCAGGTTGGAGCGTAGGAGGCAGGGTTTGTAAGCCCAAACAGTGGGGAATCATATAGGCAGTCCGGGTGTTGAGCTTGTTTAGGACAATAAACTTACAATTATTTAGAGGAAGGGTCTGTGTACAATGAGCACAGCTGAAATTTGACGTGTTTTAAAATGGTAACTCTTCTGTTGCAATTATGTGTAAATATAATATAATATATATATTAGATATATATATTATATATATATATATATATATATATATAATATATATATAATATATATATACAGTATATATATATCAATTTGAAGAAAGGCACTCTCCGTATTAATTTTATTCCTGGTTACACATCTAAATCCTTTCAACAATGGAGACAGCAAGGACTTACCTCAATATTTCAACTTCTAAATTTGAATAATTTTCAGATTTTCTCATTTAAAGAACTCCAGAGATAATATAATCTTCCCAGGATGCAACAATATGCGTATTTTCAAAGCATGCACTACATATGATCTCTTCGATCTTTGGGTGGAGAAAATTTGTTACACCCTAATATAGAGAGATTCTGCAGCCTGGTTAGGCAAGGAATTCATTCTATTACATATATTTATAATTTTTTATCTACATATTTTAAACAGCAGACTCAACAACAAATTCTCTCTAAGTGGTGAATATTAGATGATGAACCAGTCACCTTAGAACTAATTTTAGACAGCTTTACTAGAGTAAGCAAAGCTACCCTTTCCTTGAATCTTAGGAAGTCACATACCAAACTGATGCATCAAGAATATATTACACCTAAACTGTACTCGAAATGGCTTCCAGAAGCGCAAGATAAGTGTTACAAATGTTCAACATATGCCCCAAATATGGTCCACTTGTTCTGGAAATGTCCAAAATTCCAGAAATTTTTGAATAAATTAGCATATTGGATCTCCAAGGTACTTAATACAAGGATAAGACTCACAGTATATTATGTTTTATTTCTGGCAAATCGTCTGTCGCAACAACACGAAAGTTTTATAGATATGATGATGTTGATGGCTATGAAGCTTGTTTTACAATACTGGGCTAAGAACAGTGAACCCCTCCTTTAAAAAGCTTGTTTTAGCTATGCAAAAATATTAATAGAGCAAGTTGACATCCAAGGACACCTAGAAGCAAGGATAAAGTCCTTTGTCCAGAAATGGGAACCTTTTCTTTTATATTTCCCGGTAAACCTTAGAAATAGAATATTATACCCTTTTCAAATTTCAACATTCATGCTTACTGAAAACTTAAAAAGCAGGTGGTGTATCCCCTCCCTTTCTTGCCCCTTCTCCCTTATCAGTGGTATAGAACATGAATCCTAGAACACAGGAGTGATGACCGGAGAAGCTTGGAGGGAGGGAGGCATCTAACAGAGCTCAGAAAGGTAAGGATAGTCTTTCTGTCCCTCATTGGATCTCTTGATTAATAAAAGAGTAAATTTAAATACATGAGGATGGTTAAGATATTAGCTTAACCAGGTAGATCTATGTGAGTATGAACTACAGTAGAAGAAATCTGAAGTTTGATTAATCTTATATCAATTGAAGGGGGTGGATTAAACTTTACTTTAAGTAATTCTTAACAATAATTGCTTCTTTTCACCAATGTACAATTTGAACATAATTAGTCAACTGATAGAGATGTATATATATAGGAATAGGATTTTTGAGATCCTATCACCTAGATTACGAGTTTTGCGTTAACAGGGGTGCGGTGCTAATGCTTAGTTTATGCTCACCGCTCACCTACAAACAACGCTGGTAATACAGGTTTTTTTCAACCCAGCGTTAGCCTCTAAAAAGTGAGCGTAGAGCAAAATTTAGCTCCACATCTCACCTCAATACCAGCGCTGCTTACTGTAGCGGTGAGCTGGCTAAACGTGCTCATACACGATTTCCCCATAGGAATCAATGGGGCAGTTTCAGCTGAAAAAAAACCTAACACCTGCAAAAAAGCAGCGTTCAGCTCCTAACGCAGCCCCATTGATTCCTATGGGGAAATACATTTTATGTCTACACCTAACACCCTAACATGAACCCTGAGTCTAAACACCCCTAATCTTACACTTATTAACCCCTAATCTGCCGCCCCCAACACCGCTGCCACCTACATTAAACTTATGAACCCCTAATCTGTCACCCCCAACGTCGCCGCAACTATATTAAATGTATTAACCTCTAATCTGACACCGCCAACATCGCCGCCACTATAATAAAGTTATTAACCCCTAAACCTAAGTCTAACCCTAACACTCCCTAACTTAAATATAATTTAAATACATCTTAATAAAATAACTACAATTAAATAAATTATTCTTATTTAAAACTAAATATTTACCTGTAAAATAAACCCTAATATAGCTACAATATAACTAATAATTACATTGTAGCTATTTTAGGATTTATTTTTATTTTACAGGCAACTTTGTATTTATTTTAACTAGGTACAATAGTTATTAAATAGTTATTAACTATTTAATAGCTACCTAGTTAAAATAAAGACAAATATACCTGTAAAATAAAACCTAGCGTAAATTACAATTACACCTAACACTACACTATAATTAAAATAATTTCCTAAATTAACTACAATTAAATTAAATAAACTAAAGTACGAAAACAAACACTAACTTACAGAAAAAAATAAAATAATTACAAGAATTTTAAACTAATTACATCTAATCTAATCCCCCTAATAAAATAAAAAAGCCCCCCGAAATAATAAAAATCCCTACCCTATACTAAATTACAAATAGCCCTTAAAAGGGCTTTTTGTGGGGCATTGCCCCAAAATAATCAGCTCTTTTATCTGTAAAAAAAAATACAATACCCCCCCCACATTAAAACCCACCACCCACACACCCAGCCCTACTCTAAAACCCACCCAATCCCCCTTTAATAAAACCAAACACTAACCCCTTGAAGATCATCCTACCTTGAGACGTCTTCACCCAGCCGGGCACAAGTGGTCCTCCAGAGGGGCAGAAGTCTTCATCCGATCCGGGCAGAAGAGGACCTCCAGACGTGCAGAAGTCTTCATCCAGGCGGCATCTTCTATCTTCATCCATCCGGAGCGGGTCCATCTTCAAGCCAGCAGACGTGGAGCATCCTCTTCTTCCGATGACTCCCGACGAATGAAGGTTCCTTTAAACGACGTCATCCAAGATTGCATCCCTTGAATTCCGATTGGCTGATAGGATTCTATCAGCCAATCGGAATTAAGGTAGGAAAAATCCTATTGGCTAATCCAATCAGCCAATAGAATTGAAGTTCAATCCTAATGGCTGATACAATCAGCCAATAGGATTGAGCTCACATTCTATTGGCTGTTCCAATCAGCCAATAGAATGCGAGTTCAATTCTATTGGCTGAATGCATCAGCCAATAGGATTTTTCCTACCTTAATTCTGATTGGCTGATAGAATCCTATCAGCCAATCGGAATTCAAGGGACGCCATCTTGGATGACGTCATTTAAAGGAACCTTCATTCGTCGGGAGTCGTCGGAAGAAGAGGATGCTCCGCGTCGGCTGGCTTGAAGATGGACCCGCTCCGGATGGATGAAGATAGAAGATGCCACCTGGATGAAGACTTCCGCCCGTCTGGAGGTCCTCTTCTGCCCGGATCGGATGAAGACTTCTGCCCCTCTGGAGGACCACTTGTGCCCGGCTGGGTGAAGACGTCTCAAGGTAGGGTGATCTTCAAGAGGTTAGTGTTAGGTTTTATTAAGGGGGGATTGGGTGGGTTTTAGAGTAGGGTTGGGTGTGTGGGTGGTGGGTTTTAATGTTGGGGGGTATTTTTTTTTTTTACAGGTAAAAGTGATGATTACTTTGGGGCAATGCCCCGCAAAAAGCCCTTTTAAGGGCTATTTGTAATTTAGTATAGGGTAGAGATTTTTATTATTTTGTGGGGCTTTTTTATTTTATTAGGGGGATTAGATTAGGTGTAATTAGTTTAAAATTCTTGTAATTATTTTATCTTTTTCTGTAATTTAGTGTTTTTTTTTCTCATACTTTAGTTTATTTAATTTAATTGTAGTTAATTGTAGTTAATTTAGGGAATTCATTTAATTATAGTGGTAGTGTTAGGTGTAATTGTAACTTAGGTTAGGTTTTATTTTAGAGGTACTTTTGTCTTTATTTTAACTAGGTAGTTATTAAATAGTTAATAACTATTTAATAACTATTGTACCTAGTTAAAATAAATACAAACTTGCCTGTAAAATAAAAATAAACCCTAAGCTAGCTACAATGTAACTATTAGTTATATTTTAGCTATCTTAGGGTTTATTTTATAGGTAAGTATTTAGTTTTAAATAGGAATAATTTATTTAATTGTAGTAATTTTATTTTGTTTTATTTAAAATATATTTAAGTTAGGGGGGGTTAGGGTTAGGTTTAGGGGTTAATACATTTAATATAGTGGCTGCGATGTTGGGGGCAGCAGATTAGGGGTTAATAAATGTAGGTAGGTGTCGGCGATGTTAGGGATGGCAGATTAGGGGTTAATAAAATTTAACTAGTGTTTGCGAGGCGGGAGGGCGGCGGTTTAGGGGTTAATATATTTATTGAAGTGGCGGCGATGTCCGGTCGGCAGATTAGGGTTAAAAACTTTAGTTAACTGTTTGCGATGTGGGGGGGCCTCTGTTTAGGGGTTAATAGGTAGTTTATGGGTGTTAGTGTACTTTTTAGCACTTTAGTTAAGAGTTTTATGTTACGGCGTTAGCCCATAAAACTCTTAACTACTGACTTTTAAAGGCGGTAGGAGTCTTGACAGGAGAGGGTGTACCGCTCACCTTTTCCAAGACTCGTAATACCAGCGTTAGGCAAGTCCCATTGAAAAGATAGGATACACAATTGACGTAAGGGGATTTGCGGTATGCTCGAGTCACGGAAAAAAAGTGAGCGGTACACCTGTACCTGCAAGGCTCGTAATACCAGCGGCCGTTAAAAAGCAGCGTTGGGACCTCTCAACGCTGCTTTTTAAGGCTAACGCAAGACTCGTAATCTAGCAGTATAAATCTAAAGTTTTACAATCACGCCACACAGCTTTGGTTAGAATGGAATGATTACTATGTTAACATTAATAACAGTGCTTTATTGTCACTATTCCTACAATGTAAAGTGGACTCTACAGATATTTATGTAGATATCTAGGCACCATTACTTGTTTAGTTAGTTTTAGATAGATAGATCTCTTGTTTTATTGAGAAAAAAAAAATAACCCACAGGCCTAAACACTACAACCAAGATATGTACTTTTATATGGACAAGCACTATATGGGGTAGATTTATCATAGTGCGAGCGGACATAATACAATGTAGCGTATCATGTCCGTCGCACATCGATAAATGCTGACAGCATACGCTATCAGCATTTATCATTGCACCAACAGTTCTTGTGAACTGCTGGTGCAATGCCGCCCCCTGCAGATTCGCGGCCAATCGGCCGCTAGCAGGGAGTGTCAATCAACCCGATCGTATTTGATCGGGTTGATTTCTGTCCGTGGCCTCAGAGCAGGCGGACAAGTTATGGAGCAGCCGTCTTTAGACCGCTGCTTCATAACGTCTGTTTCCGGTGAGCCTGAAGGCTCGCGTGGAAACAAGGGCATCAAGCTCCATACGGAGCTTGATAAATCGGCCCCTATATGTTTTGCAAATACTTTTTGTATTCAAGTGTTTTATGTCCCTCTACTAAAATTTGTAAGCCCATTTAGGTAGATGGTTTGATTATCTTTTATTTTAAAATATCTTTTTCTTTTTTTTAAATAAAGTTATAATAATAATAATAATAATAATAATAAAAAAATCACATGCTGTCTGAATCATGAAAGTTTCATTTAGAATTTACTGTCCCTTTAATGTGATTAAATGACACCAGCTGACAGTACCACTACCCTAGGAGTGCCAAAGCTTCTCCAGATTACCTCCTTAGGATTCTCACATGCAATGGTTCTCCCCATAACTAGCGGTCACTTGCTTGATCTAATCTTGTCGTCTCTCTTTTTCTCTAAAATGTCACAATTTTTTTCCTCTTTTTAATTATCACCTCTAAAAGGGACATTAAGTACAATATAGGTTTGAATATATATATATATATATATACCGTATATAAAAGCATGTGAGCTAAATTTAGCGTTTATTTAATGTAATAAAATGTAAATCCAGTTCTTAAACGCAGTTCTTTGGCTGCCCCATACCCCACCACCACTAGGGTTGCCAGGTGTCCAGTACTCAAACGGACAGTCCAGTGTTTTAGCAGGCTGTCCAGTAAAATCTGTACAAAAATACTGGATACTTAAATGTCCAGTATTTTAAAGACCCCTGTCAGCTAAATGTAAAGGGCCTTCTAGGTTCTTATGCATTACAAATTTGTCTTAGAAATTTGGCTTAATAAGAAATTACACTGTGCCTTTTTTTATTATATGTGTTACACGCAACCATAGGGGGTTTAATCATTGCTGGGTGTGTACCTCTAGTAGCCAAGGGGGTCACATCACTGCTCTGTACATGTGTTACTGGCAACCAAGGGGACAAAATTACTGCTTAGTTGTAAAAAATATATGTGGTGGGATCAAGGGTGGTGCCTAAGGTTGAGCTTTTGTGGAGACTTTGTGTTAACCCAGCTATGTCCCATAACCAATAACCTATAGGTCGTCTGGTATTTTTATGAAGCACAGCTGGCAACCCTACAGACAAATACAAGCTACGGGCTAGATTACGAGTGAAGCAGTAGTTTGCACTCACGGGCAAGCCTTAAAACTGCTATAAGTATTTTTTCTTCTCTGAGATTCACGCTCGTATTACGAGTTGAAAGTAAAATGTTTGCTCTCTCATGTTCGTAACGTCAGATTATATTGCATCTTTCATAATCGAATGTTCTGCGCATAGCAAAATATGTTCTATTTATTCTTAAAGGGACATTAAACACTTTGAGATGGTAATATAAAATGATAAATAGTATATTTAAAAAAACTTTCATTATTTATTTTGTCTCCTTTTCCTGTAATTCCATTCTAAAATTGTAAATGTTTCCGTTCCTGTTAGAAATTGAAGTGCAGAATACTGTTATATTTCACACAGCCATTGGCTGCACAGTCTACTGAACTATTTATAACTGTCCATAATTGGCCACAGCAGAGAAGGTAACCTAAGTTAGAACATGGGAGCTCCCATTGTTTTATAGACACTAAAACTTTACAGTTATTTTGTCAATATTTAAACAGCTAATTAAACTTTAAATAATACATCTACACGTTATTCTCAGATTAATCTTTTCTTTAAACGCATCATTCTATCTAGCATTTATTTAGTGTTTGATGTCCCTTTAAAGAGATATTTAAATGTATATCTGATGGATATTTGCATAAATATATATATATATATATATATATATATATATATATATATATATATATATATATAGATAGATATATATATATACATACATAGTTATGGCCAAAAATAATAGCACCCCTGCATTTCTGTCAGATAATGCACCACGTCGCCCATAAAATTGTTGCAATTACAAATGTTTAGGCATTCTCATGTTTATTTCTTTTGTTTGTATTGGTATGACACAAAAAAGTGGAGAAAAAAGCCAAATCTGACACATTCCATGCAAAACTCCAAAAATGGACTGAACAAAATTATTGACACTTTCTCAAAATTGTAAGTAATAATTGTATTCCAAGTTTGTGATGCTCCTGTTATTTGTAATTCAACTCACCTGTATCAATTAACAGCTGATGACAATATAGAAATCACACCAGCAACCAGTTAAAATGGTGAAAAATTGACTCAACCTTCCTGTTGTGTGCCACACTGAGCATGAAGAAGAGAAAGAGCAGCAAAGAATTGTCTGAAGATTTGAGAAAAAAAATTCTGGAAAAGCATGACAATCTCAAGGTTACAAGTCCATCTCCAGAGATCTTAATGTTCCTGTGTCCATTGTGCGCAACATTGTCAAGAAGTTTACAGCCCATGGCACTGTAGCTAATCTCCCCAGATGTGGACGAAAGAGAAAAATGTATCAAATATTGCAATGAAGGATTGTTCGAATGGTGGATAAAGAACTTTGATCAACTTCCAGACAAATTCAAGATGACCTTCAGGCACAGGGTACAAATGTGTCAGCTCACACTATACGTCACTATCTGAATAAAAAAGGGTAGCAGACCCAGGAGGACCCCACTGCTGATACAGAAATATAAAAAAGCCAGATTGGAGTTTGCCAAAACTTACCTGAGGAAGCCAAAATCCATTTGGGAGAATGTGCTGTGGACAGACAAAACAAAATTACAGCTTTTTGGTAAAGCCCATCACAGTCCCTACAGTCAAACATGGAGGAGGTTCTCTGATGTTATGGGGTTGCTTTGCTGCTTCAGGCATTGGATGTCTTGACTGCGTGCATGGCATTATGAAATCTGAAGACTACCAAAGAATTATGTGTTGCAATGTAGGGCCCAGTCTCCGTCAGAAGTCATGGGTCTTAAAGCAGGACAATGAACCAAAGCACACGTCCAAAAGCACAGAGAAATGGTTTAAGACAAAGCGCTGGAGAGTACTGAACTGGCCAGAAATGAGTCCAGATCGTAACCCCATAGAGCACCTGTGGAGATAAGTCAAAACAGCAGTTGGGAAAAGGAACCCTTCCAATCTGAGAGACCTGGAGCAGTTGGCGAAAGAAGAGTGGTCCAAAATTCCAGTAGAGCGGTGTAAGAAACTCATTGATGGTTACAGGAAGTGATTGATTTTAGTTATTTTTTCCAAGGGGTGTGCTACCAAATTTTAAATTGAGGGTGCCAGTAATTTTGTCCAGTCCATTTTTGAGTTTTGCGTGGAATGTGGCAGATTTGCCTTTTTTTCTCCACTTTTTTGTGTCACACCAATACAAACACAATAAATAAATGTGAGAATGCGTAAACATTTGTAATTGCAACAATTTTTCTGGGCGAAGTGGTGCATTATCTGACAGAAATGCAGGGGTGCCAATAGTTTTGGCCATGACTGTATAAATATATATATATATATATATATATATATATATATATATATATATATATATATATATATATATATATATATATATATATATATTTAAAGCCCTTTGCAGTCTTTTTTTTATAACACCTGAGACCTCATATCTTTGAGCCCTTATTACTTTTTAATGCAATATTTTTATTTAATAATTTTATCAGATAGCTTTATTATGTAACTGTACTTTTAAATGTTGATGTGTTTTGTGAATTCAGCAAAGTATATCAAGGGAATTAAGCATATTTGATAATAGGAGTAAATTGGAAAATCAGTTGAAATTGCCCGTATTGTTCTATCTGAATTCTGAAAAAAGAAAAATTGTTTCATATCCCTTTAGTAGGTCCCATAGGATGTAACCTGTAGTGTACTGCATACATTTAACAATAAATGCTCTCAAGAATTAGAACATTATATTTTTTATCAAGAGATGAAGAATTTACTAGACGTGCAAAAATTCATACTTTATTATTCAGATTGTAAACAAATAATGTAGTTATCCTCTTTCTTTGGCAATTACTTTGATCTGACACCAGATATTTGATATCAAAAGTGCAATTTAAAATATCTAAATAGCTGATTTCTAAGTATTAATATGGCTGTTTTTCAGGTTTTCAGTATACTGCAATTAAGCCTTCTTTACTAGGTGTGTTACAGTATGATGAGCTTGTTTATTTTATGTCATATATGAAAATGTGAGAATTTTGAAGTTTATATTTATACAGTGTGGATTACATTTTTTAAGGGAGGCTTGTCTGTTTATCTGAGTAGTGGTCATATTATAGATAGCTAGACCATTATGGCACTGACAAATGAGGCAAGAAGGCAACTTTGAAAAGGGAGGCCTGCAATTAAAAAAGTATGGACATAACTGCTAGGGGTTTTCAGGTGATCCAGTTGCTGCTATCATTAACAGATATTCTTTGTGTCCTCATATATAAATATACAAGCATATTTATTGCAGATATGTGCAGAACATGTGACCATTTAATAGTTTCAGGTAGGAACCCTTTTAATATGTCAAGGGAACTTGGAAATCAGGTAAAATGTCGAATCTCATGATAAATGGAAGCCTTATTATTCTATAGTAGTCCTGCTTACATACAAACCCAGTTAAAAAGAGTGGTGTCTTGCAGGGGAATAATACATTGTAATACTACAAATGTAAAGTGTTTTTTCACTATAGGCAGGTTGTTTCGCCCTCATTGGGGCTCTTCAGTATGATGTAGGTGCTATGTTATTGGACTCAAGCATTGATTTTCGGTTTACGGCTAAATGCCAGTTTTGCTGATGATTACATTAATTTTCATAACCATTTTTACAAAGTGTGAAATGAATGCTTGAGCAGAAAAGCAACACCAACCATAGACAGCCAGTTTGGCCCATTTGGGGCTCATCCCTCCATTGTATTAATCTTAGCAAAAAACAAATATACTTATCTGTGCAAAATTGCAACACTTATAATTCAAAATCGATTTCAATACAATGGGCAGCCCTATAGCAAAGAGTGGAATCCTCGAGGACATCAGCATCAACCATAATGACTTGAGTGAGAAAGAGTCCCAAAGTAGCGAAACAGGCTGCATATGGTTGATGCTGTGTTATTTAAGCCTCATATATTTCACAGTTTGCCACACTACTGGTTTAAACTGACAGGAGCATAAGGGGTGCCATATTAAAAATGCATTTTGAATTAATAATACACTCTGTGGGATAATTTGTATATTATATCCATTGTATATTTATTCCTTGCTTAACTAATTAAATGGAGAGTTTATTTCACTCTATTAACAACAATACATGTATTTGGTACAATGGGAGTCCCTGCTCTAAAGGATTTCCGGTGGGTGTAAGTGCAGACCCTGTTCCAAGGAGCTTACAATCTAGTGTTTCAGTGCTTTGCTCAAAGAACTTACAATCTTGTATTTAAGGAGAACTTACCTCTAGGTACTTACAGTGTAGAGAAATAAAAGAAATCCCTGATGTAAGACTGCACTCAGAAGGTGACATGACACTAGTCTCTCTTAAATATTTAATCTTCCTGCCACTGCCATAAAGTATTCCAGTCTTCATTATACTGCTTGCCAGATATGAATCAGTCTATGCACATCTTGTAAAGATTTTTCATCCAAAGCAGGAAGATAGGTGCATGACACACTGTACCTTATAATGCAGTATTTTTTCAGTTTCTAATCAGAGGTATAAAATACAGGACCATCCCATGACATATCAAATCTTGTGCTTCACTAGGACTTTCTGCTTCAAAAATCCAACAGTAGTACTTGTCCCACGGTGACTGTAGACATTTAAGTTTAGTGTCACAGACATGGCAGTCCTTGTTCCAGGGTGATGCAGTTCTCAGATAAAATTGTAAACCAGCTGCAAGGTGCTTATAACCTAGTAGTATTATTGGTTTTCCTACGTCAAGACATTGCATTGAGGATGTAAGTGCAAACATATTAATCATATCATTGTATTCTCTTTGCCAAGAGCCTTAACATTATTACATTATACAGATATGTGCAGTGAGAGTGGATTTAAGCCATTCAAATGGATTTAATTTCAGTTAATTCAAGTTATAGCAGTGTAAGTGCAATTATGCTTTATTGTTGGTGTTATGATTCAAGTTCTAGTGTCACAGACATGATTTGTATATCTTATATCAATAAGCCTTGAAAAGTCTTTAAACATACAAAACCAAATTAAAGCTAAAGATTAATATGAAATGGGAAAGTAAAGGAAAAGTGCAACATAAATGTGAGCAATGATCTGACCTCACTGCAAATGTCTGTAGGAGCAGGATCAGTATTTTACAATCTAGTGTGGTAATGAGATGTCTTGCTTGTCTTAATCTCAAAAAATCTTACCTTAGATACTTACAGTTTAGTAATATAAAAATCCTTGAAGGACATCTGCTATCAGCGTGCATACTGCTGGCCAAATGCGCATGAGTCTGATCTGAATTTATTTCCGATCACCAATTGTCTTTCCTTCCTCCGGGTCAAACAGAACAAACAGCTGCATCAGATGCTGCACCTTACAGTACAGTGTTTAATGAGGGTCCCAGCACCAGTGAGTTTGCAAGCTTGAGGACATTTGCCATAAACGCGTGTATACTGCTGGCCAGATGAGCATCAGTCTGATCTGAATTTATTTCAGATCGCCAGTTGCTTTTTCTTCATCCAGGTCAAACAGAACAAACAGCTGCATCAGATGCTGCACCTTACAGTACAGTGTTTTTTTTTTTTTTTTTTTTTTTTTGGTGCCGAAACCCGGGATACAGTACAGTGTTTAATGAGGGTCCCAGCACGTTAGTTAGCAGCGTGAGGATATCTGCCATAAGCAGGTATACTGCTGGCTGGATGCGTATCAGTTTGATCTGAATTTATTTCAGCTCGCCAGTTGCATTTTCTTCATCTTTTCTTCAACCGTCTTTAGACCGCTGCTTCATAACTTGTGTTTCTGGCGAGCCTGAAGGATCGCCAGAAACACAGGGCATCAAGCTCCGTTCAGAGTTTGATAAATAGACCCCCTTGACTCATTACTTCTGATGCAGTAATTCTTACCATCCTTAAAGCTGGCTTAAAGCCTTTACTGCCAGCTGCAAGTCTTATAAAGATATGTAGTGGAAGCACAGAAAGGCATTGTTGTATCCTACAGTTATGGCTACAATACTTATAATGATATAATATGGTTAAAATAATTATTTTAAAAATTAAAATATTTATCAAATGGTATGTATTTTTAAATTAATGTGTGAAGATAATATTGATCATTATTATGTACAGTTTGTATGCTATGTTTTGTCTCAGAGTATTGGTGCCCATAGGAAGCTACAAAGTTTAAGCTATTACTTCTGTCATTTATCTGTATTATTTTACAATATATATAAATGTGATTTAGTATTATTCAGCTACTGAGTTGGGGTGATCATGGTAACACTACCTGTAGTAATTGGTGTCAATACCTGCAGTTCCCACTGGATTCCATTTGCATTGTGTTGGAGGTAATCACTGTTCTTCATACTAGCACATATTCAGAGCTGTGGTTGTAAAGCACTATCTTTACTGTAATGTCCTAGCTGTGAAATAACTAATATCTGCATGTCAGTGATTACTGAAGCTCAGCAGGATAAATCTGGCAACTCTAGTAAAGTGAGCAGCAGTTATGAGGGTGGTGGCTTTGTGTTGTCAGTTGGTTTTGTGACATAACTGCTGCATCATATAAGCCACTCCCCTAAGGCTGTCACCATGACAACCAGACATCACATTATATCATGACTGTCAGTTGAGCCTTTAGTTATGTTATTAGTGTAGCTTTAAGATAAGATGCTTAATTATGTATAATAAAACAACTTTGAAATATACTCATTATTTATTTTGCTCCTTTTCATGTAATTTAGCTCTGAAAATTGTACATTGAGTTGTAACTGCATCCTGCTGACTATTTAGAGCTAACTCTGCATCAAATATTTTCCTAATTGGCTTTAATAGATAAGAACTGCAAATCAATTTACTTTATACTAACTTAATGGCAATGATTAGCCTTGTTGTCTGCCGACTTAAACTTATTTGGCTTCTCCAAATAAAGTGAGTGTTGGGTGCAGTTTTTCTATTTACACCTAATTACAGTAAAAAGGATTTTATTTTGTTAAACAAATGTTTACACTTGGCTGATATGTTATTCTGTAGGACGGTAGCAGAAATGTGTTGTAATCACAAGGTGTTTACTGTCTCTTTAAGTTCTAATAAAACTCCTATAATAAATCCTGAGTTTCCAGTGCTTATATGTTGGGAATAGATTATTAAAATGACATGAACTGCTTTGGTCTGGTAATATCTACAGAGCTATAGCTGAGCCTCAGGATCATGTCATGTGATCACCTCTGGGGTTACCAGCCATACTAATTAGCATATGTAATTGTGCAGTGTAGCTATGAAACTACGGGTGCTAGGTCTGTAATTATTTAATAGTAGAATCCCAACATTCAGAAGCCTTTATGTCTGTATCAATTTTATAATTATATTTGGGTAGCCAGTATTTTAGCAGGCTGTCCTGCACAATCTGTACTAAAATACTGGACACTTAAAGACCCCTGTCGGCTAAATGTAAAGGGCCTTCTAGGCCTTTATGCATTAGAAATATGGCTAAAAAAAGTTACACTGTGCATTTTCTATTATATGTGTTACAGACAACCATGTGGTGTTCAGTCATTGCTGGGTGTTTACTTCTGGCAGCCAAGGGGGTTGCAGCACTACTATGTTCATGTTACTGGCAACCAAGGGGTGAAAAATATATGTGGTGGGATCAAGGGTGGTGCCTAAGGTTGAGCTTTTGTGGGGACATTGTGTGAAACCAGCTACGTCCTGTGTCAACTATAGGCCGTCCGTTATTTTTATGGAGCACGGCTGGCAACCCTAACCACCACCTGCCTCTAAGGTAGAGAACCTGCAGTCGAAGGGAGGTGAAGGGCTTGATAATTTGAGCCCTTTTAAAGGGACAATCAACTCCAAAATCTTTATTGTTTAAAAAGATAGATAATCCCTTAATTACCCATTCCCCAGTTTTGCATAACCAACATGGTTATATTAATATACTTTTAACCTCTGTGATTACCTTGTATCTAAGCCTCTTTTGAGAGCCCCCTGATCACATGGCTATTTATTTATATCTATTGATTTGCATTTTAGCCAATTAGTGAATTGTGAGCAACAGCTCCATGGGCATGAGCATAATGTTTTCTATATGGCTCACATGAACTAGCAGTCTCCTGTTGTAAAAAGCTAATAAAAAAGCATGTGATAAGATGCTATCTCTAGTGGCTTAGAAAAAGGCAGCAATTTAGAGGTTTAAATGTTATAAAGTATATAAATATAGTAATGTTGGTTGTGCAAAGCTGGGGAATGGGTAGTAAAGGCTTTATCTATCTTTTAAAACAATAATAATTTTTGGTGTTGATTGTCCCTTTAAGTATTGGATTTTTTCAAAATAATTTAATCTCTGCATCAGATCAGGCACATTTAAAATGTACAACCTGATTTTAGTAACTGTTGTAGCTCTTGATATAGACGCTAAACACCATTTTTAGCATTTATTTTTTATGGTATTTGCATATTTCATTACTAATTTTGTATTTTAATGTCTTAGAAATTACTAAACAAATAAGTGTGGATTATAACAAGAAGAGATTTTGGCCTTTTTTCTTCTATAGAGTGATTTTAATGATCCAGTGTTGCATGGAAAAGTCCTAATACCGTGTATCACACCGTATTCCATGCCCTTTCAAGACACACACCGCATGTGAAGTTCTGCAGTGCACAGATTTCGCCAAAAGCACTGATCACTGATCCTCCTAACTACTCATATTATGTCAGTGACCATCAATAACTATTGCGTTCCACTCTAGTTTGTTATGCGTTCCAATCGGCTAGTCTTGTCTAGCAGTGTAGCTTGTTTAGGTAATGCAGTCGAAAGCGGAGCTGCTTCTCCACCCACTAGAAGATGGCGGATCTGAACAAGCAAGTACTTCTCCAGAAGAGGTGACAGGACCATTTCTACTTACTATAACACCGGATAGAGTTTGTGTGAATACTTAGAAGTACTTTAGCACGAATCTTATCTCGTGTGTTGATGATTTGCTGTGATTTATATATATACTGTCAATGGGAGCTACGTATTATATGTAAACATGTATTTGCATTGATCATATATACAAAAGTACAGTATTTAAAATCTTAAAATATATTTCTAGTAATAAAGGTTACGATAAATCTGGTTTAACAGGAAGTGCATTTTTTGTGGACAACTGGTTTATATGGATGTCACCCACATCTCTTTTGTTGTAGAGTTAAACGTACACCCCTCAAGTGTAAGAGCATCACATTTTTGTCTAATCATAGGACCATCAGTTTAAAAAAAAACACATTTTAAAATGCTCTCTTTCATCTGTAACAGAGAACATACTTTTATATTTCTTTAAATGTTAAAGATATCATAAACACCTTGTAATTGCAAGATATTTCTGATGTCTTGCTATAGGAACATATATCAGCCAAGTGTAAACATTTTTAAAACAAATTAGCATCTCTGCAATTGTTTTTTTTTTTCTTTCTTCAATAGCCAAACTCTTCCCACCACTTGCCTTATCCGAAGGAGCCAATCTGGGCTTGTGTCTGAGGCTAACCATGGTCATTATGTTAAAGGGACAGTATACACCAGTTTTCATTTAACTGCATGTAATAAAAATGTACTTAGAAGCTTCCAATTTAGCACTGTTGATGAGGTTAGGCTGGGACACCCACTGAAAGGGGCTGAGAGCAGAACCCCCCTGCATATGAAAAGACCCATTATACAAACAGAAGCAGTCTGAAGTCTGTATACAGGGGCTGTATACAATTGTTAGGATTTTAAAAATCAGCACAATGTTATTTAAAAATAAGCAAAACTATACATTTTTACAAAAACACACCCAGATTTGCTATGTAAATGGATGATCTACAAAACATGCATAGAAAAACCTAGAGTACAGTGTCCCTTTAATATAAAGCGCATTGTTTTGCAGTTATCTGCTGAAATATGTGTTGCAGGGTGCATTAACAGTTCTGAGAAATAGAAAATCCACGATTTTCAGACCTAAATCACATGAAAAGGCAAAATATATAATCAAAGTATATTGCAAAGGGTTTTTACTACACACAACCAAACTTTTGATAACTATCTCAATGTGTTTACTGCCCTTTAATATGGATAGGTGACTTTTTTATGTAGGGCTGATGATTGAGAAGTGTCCTGCAAATATTGTGAATTATGTATTGATGGTATATAATTAATCAATGCTGTGTTCTGTTTAGTAACAATATTATGTCCAAAAGAGTAACAGCACAGCTTTGTCTGATTCACAATATGTTTATTGGGACATCATCATAAAAACATATCAGCACACCGTTTCGGTTAAAACACCTTAATCATGTTGTAAGATTAAGGTCTTTTGACCGAAACGTCGTGCTGATATGTTTTTATAATGATGTCCCAATAAACATATTGTGAATCAGACAAAGCTGTGCTGTTACTCTTTTGGACGTTTATATCTCTTTGGGGTGAGTGCAGAGCCCTTGTAGCTGCACCTGTATGCACTATACTTTGATTTAGTAACAATATTATACCTGCAACTTGTTGGTGTTTACTGTACCCTTGAGTATTAAAGGGACATGAAACCCCAAAAAAATTATTTCATGATTTAGGTAAAAAGAAAAAACAATTATAAACAACTTTCCAGTTTACATCTTTTATCAAATTTGCTTCATTCTCTTGGTATCATTTGTTGATGGAGCAGCAATGCACTGCTGGTTTCTAACTGAACACATAGGTGAGTCAATGACAATTGGTATATATATATATATATATATATATATATATATATATATATATGCAGCCACCAATCAGCAGCTAGAAACTAGGTTTATTGTTGCTCCTGAGCTTACCTAGATAAACCTTTCAGTAAAGGATAACAAGAGAAGGAAGCAAATTAAATAATAGAAGTAAATTGGAAAGTTGTTTAAAATTGTATGCTCTGTCTAAATCATGAATGTATAATTATGACTTTACTGTCCCTTTAAGGCAAATATATATACTGTGTATATATATATATATATATATATATATATATATATATTTTTTTTTTTTTTTAAATTATTATTATTTTTATTAAGACCTAGACCAGGGCAGCATATTATAGCATAAAACTTCAGTTTTCTAAATCAAAATGACCAAATGATTTGCCAGTGTTCACCCAGGGACATTATAAATATCTGACCTTGTTTCAAATATCCAAAGATGAATGAACTGCAACAATGTTCTAAATGCCCCTACAATTTTAAAGCCATGGCTAAAAAGAGATCAGTGCAGAGCAGTCTTAATTTATTTTTGAAGCATCCGAAGATTATAACCCTGTAAGAGCTAGAAATAATTCAATAATTTTCATGCTAGCATTACAGATTATAGCTAAAAGCTAAGGATGAAGTATACAAAAGAAATAAAAAAAGAAATATGAAACAAAGATAAGTATAGGAGGTGAATAAGGAAGCAACTCAAAATAGAACTCCAGAACTAAAAATCAGGATGGAAGGGATACATATTAGCAGGAAAACTAAAAGGTGGCACAAGGTAAGGGAGATGTGAGATTGGGGCCAGTATTGGGAGAAAGGAAGATATAAAGAAGTACCCTGGGGGTCACTGGACCCTGTGTAAATAAATATTTACCAATAAAGTATTTTTAAACTTGTTTCAGACTCGGTGCTCCTATATTCCTTTTTGTACTATAAAGAAGTACGCATTTGCCCATCTGATGAAGGGTATCCCCAAGTATTTCTTCATTTTAAAGAAACCTTTATATAAAAAGCAATGCGGTTAAAGGGACACTGAACCCAAATTTTTTTCTTTCATGATTCAGATAGAGCATGCAATTTTAAGCAACTTTCTAATTTACTCCTATTATCAAATTTTCTTCATTCTCTTGGTATCTTTATTTGAAATGCAAGAATGTAAGTTTAGATGCCGGCCCATTTTTGATAAACACACTGTGTTGTTCTTGCTGATTGGTGGATAAATTCACCCACCAATAAACAAGTGCTTTCCATGGTGCAGACCCAAAAAATATCTTAGTTACCTACTTTTTCAAATAAAGAAAGCAAGAGAACGAAGAAAAATTCATAATAGGAGTAAATTAGAAAGTTGCTTAAATTTGCATGCTCTATCTGAACCATGAAAGAAAAAATTTGGGTTCAGTGTCCCTTTAACGCAGTGTTATGTGCATGTTCAAAAATAGTGGCCTACAAAAAACCTAGAAAACTTAAAGTGATGGTAAATCTTAGCGTTTGTGAAACGCTAGGATTTACCATTGTAACAAATAAAGGGGACTTTCATTCATGAAGTATAAAATACTTTATTCTGAAACTCTGAAAGCCCCTTTATTTGTTAGCAGCGTTCGCTGTGCTGAACTGCTAAAGGCAGCCCACAGGAGAACGCTATTTGGCCAGTAGCAAAACACAGGGCCAAGCTGGATTTCCCGCACGGCTATTGGCTAAGAGGTGGAAATATCACCTCTCAGCCAAATAGCGTTCTGCCGTGGGCTGCCTTTAGCAGCTTAGCGCAGCGACCACTGCTAATAAATTAAAGGGGCTTTCAGAATGAAGTATTTTATACTTCATGAAAGAAAGTCCCCTTTATTTGTTACGATGGTAAATCCTAGCGTTTCACAAATGCTAGGATTTACCATCACTTTAAGACCAGGTTTGTTTTTAATTTTAGCCAGATATGTGAGGGAGGTTTTTGTTAATATGATCAACCTTATGTGCAAAGTTGATAAATATTTTTTAGTGTGTAAACTATTGGTTAATTGTGAAAATTATTTTGTCCTCTTAGTGTGAAGATTGCTCCAGGTGCAGTTGTCTGTGTGGAAAGTGAAATCAAAGGCGATGTTACAATAGGTCAGTATGATTCATTTTATCAATCTTTTTACTATCCCAGTATTGTAATTTATCTTTTTCATTTCTTTCTTTCTTCCTTTGGTTTTTTTTTTGTCTAGCTTATTTTTCCTGTCATTAATAATCTTTCATATAGATGGGCTAAAAGTGAATATAAAATTTAATGAAAAGTGCCCGGTATCTAAAAAAACTCTTAAAAACAGGGGCACTTTCATTCATTAAACTTTACAATGAAGCTTCTTTTTTAAAATACCTTTTTCTTTAGGAAAACCAGACCAGCGATTCTCCATCCGCAGCTCCTGCTGTAGCAGATCGATTGGAGGAAGCCGAATCCGTCATCGTTGTGCTAACTACAGCAGGAGCTGCGGGCGGAGGATCGCCGGTCTTCTTTCAATAAAGAAAGGTAAGTATTTTTAAAAAGAAGCTTGAATTCATGGTAAAACATTGTTGCAAAACTATTGCCATATAGTGCTTTTCAACCAAAGATACTAAGATAAGAGAGAAAATATTTGATACTAGAAGTAAACTAGAAAATTGCATGCTCCATATGAATCCTGAAAGAAAATTGTGGTGTTGTAAGCCCCTTTAACAGATTAGGTTTAATTGCCTACATTATTGCTAACAAAAAAAAAATCTGGGACATGGATCTCCTATTTTCTGTGGGAGTCCTCAAAAGTGTTTGGCTTGGCTGAGAGGCATCTTGCATATCTTTTATCCAGTTCACATGTCGGTATAACCCGTGGCCGGACTTTTAGCCGACGGACACTTGGCCGATGGACATTTGGCCGACGGACATTTGGCCGAAACACAAGTGGCTGTCAGATAACAGTCCGGCCACTAGATAGATAGATTTGATAGATAGATACATAGATTAGATAGATAGATCAATAGATGCAATAGATACATTTGATAGATACGATAGATAGATAGATTTGATAGATAAATAGATAGATTTGATAGATAGATAATTTCCCAGACAGAGAATTACAAAATGTGCGGCCTGGGACCCATGGTAAGGTTCCCACAGGCAGTTGCGGCGCCCGAGGCTCTGATTAGAACAGAGCACTCTGGAACGTATCTGCCCTTGGCCGAAATCGGAACATTCTTTAGCTTTCTGTCTGTCAGCCAAATGTCTGTCGGCCAAATGTCCGTCTGCCAAATGTCCTTCTGCCAAATGTCTTTCTGCATTTTGTCAGAGCACCGTATAACCAGCGGCAGATTATCTCATCAGATGACAGATACTTCCAAGAGATTGAACCATATTTCCAAAAAGATTACAGATGGCTTTTTCTAAGTTTTAGTTGTGGTCCAGAACACATTGAATGCACTGGGAAGGGATGCTGTAATATATATATAATCAATTGATTGGTTATGTTTCTAAAAAAAAACATTTTGTACTTATGTTTAAAAAAAATAGGCTACTGCTCATTTTTCTTCTTTTCTTAAAGGGCCAAGAACTGTGGTTCATCCCAAAGCGAAGATTATTGCTGAAGCAGGTCCAATCATTATTGGTGAAGGAAACTTGATTGAGGAGCAGGCTCTTATAATAAACAGGTGAAGCAAATATAGTATTTTCCCCCGTTTTCATATTAAAGAGTGATTCTAATGCTAAAAACCCAAGCTAAATATATGCTTCAAGGGATATGAGTGTTCCTTTTAGTAAAAATGAAATAAAAAATAAATTTTCAATCAAAGTAAACTTTAAAAATTCTCAGCATAGTCAATGCCTATTGGGACACAAGGGAGGTGACATGCTGAGAACTTAAAGGGACAGTCAAGTCCAAAAAAACCTTTCATTTTTCAAATAGGGCATGTCATTTTAAACAACTTTCCAATGTACTTTTATCAACAATTTTGCTTTGTTCTCTTGGTATTCTTAGTTGAAAGCAAACCTAGGAAGGCTGATATGATAATTTCTAAGCCCTTGAAGTCCTCCTCTTTTTTATTTGATTTTCACAGCAGGGGAGAGCTAGCTCATGTAAGCCATATAGATAACATTGTGATAACGCCCTTGGCTAGTGGCAGACACTGCACTAATTGGCTAAAATGCAAGTCAATAGATAATAACTAAAAGTCATGTGATGAGGGATGGTCAGAAGATGCTTAGATACAAGTTAGTCACAGAAGTAAAAAGTGTATTAATATAACAGTGTTGGTTATGCAAAACTGGGGAATGTGTAATAAAGGGATTATCTATCTTTTTAAACAACAAAAATTCTTGTGTTGACTGTCCCTTTAAGTTGCATTCTGTCCTCTTCATGCAAGCCACCAATCAGCACGTGCTACCCAGGTTCTGAACCAAAATTGGGCCAGCTCCTAAGCATAAAATCCTGCTTTTCAATTAAGATACTAAGAGAACAAAGAAAAAATGATAATAGGAGTAAAGCAGAAAGTTGCTTAAAATTGCTACTCTATCTGAATCATGAAAGAAAAAAATGGGTTTTTGTATCCCTTTAAACATTTTATATTACACTGTTAATGTGGTTGCTGCATTTTGTCAGAGTAGTAAATATGAATACATAAAACATTTATAACCATTGTTAAATGTTTCTGCAGTTTTCCCGAGAACATTGCACCCGACTCAGACGATGTGGAACCAAAACCAATGATCATCGGTACCAACAATGTGTTTGAAGTTGGCTGCTGTATCCTTTTTACTTGTGTGATCTATAAAGCAGTGAGACTTTTAGAACTACGTTGTGAACCAAACATATGTAGGACATAAACTCAAATCCATACTTTAACTCATAAAGCTTTGCAAGGAATGAAATCTTGGGAGCCTTAGCCATAATGTCTTTAGAGGACCATTATAGTGTTAAAATTACATGCTCAAATCTGTCATGTGATTTTAACACTAGCAATATTGTAATTCTATGTGTTTAACCCTCACAAAGGGGTTAATCACACAGTTAAAAAAGGAACACTAAACATAATAACATAATCAACAAATGCATAATGAAAAGACAATGCAAAAGTTCTTAGAATTATATATTAGTTGTAAATTTCTTTTGGGCAAATTTTTTAAGGTAGTTCTATTTTTCTTCCCACTGCATCATGTGACAGTCATCAGCCAATCACAATGTGAATTCTTTCTTGCACATACTCAGTAGGAGCTGGTACCGTAGAAAGTGTGTATTTAAAAAAGACTGCACATTTAGATAATAGAAGTGAATTGAAAAATGGTTTAAAATTTAGTGCTCTATCTGAATCATGAACACTTAAATTTGTCTTTAGTGCTCCTTTAAAGTCCCGCACCACCCCATAAAATGTGCAATACTATACATAGTTGGTGATATTCACCCTGGACATAATTATCTCTTCAGACCACGACAGGTTAGAGAGGATTTTATTGACAGGCACACTGCAGTATGGAGAGAAACAAAACAAGGTTTTTTTTCTGGGGGGGTCAGTCTGCTCCCAGATATTTATACGCAGGAGACAGGGCATTCCTGATCTCCATATCTAGGCTAATACATTTCATGATTGGCTAGGCTAACAAAAGCAAGGGGTTTTCAAATATATTTACAACAGAAATAAATAACATTTGTTTACAAAGTTTAAGTCTGCAAATTCTGTTCAGTATGTCTGACCATAAATCAAAGGGGCAAAGGTCAGCACCAGAAAAAAGCATTAACTAATGTGTGCTTTCTGAGACATTCCTATCAATCCAGTCCTATCCTAGCTTTAACATTCAGCAAATATATGTAGTAGTATAAATGCACACATTAGTATTCATGCATACATACATACATACATTTGTGCATATACACTAATACACATATATATATATATATGCCCACAGAAATATTTAGAGTATCAGTATTCTATTAAGTGACTTTTTTACAGATACAGGCTGAAATGCAGTAGTTTGGACAAGGATAAAGGACGAATATTAGATTTACAATAGAAAAGAAAAACAGACATATACAATCTTAGATTTTAGCTTATACACCCTCTTTTCAGACATACTGCCCCCCTGACTAGATGCCTGCCTAAGAACTTATTCAGACCTGACTAGACACTTCAAAAAAAGAGAAAGATATTGTCTTTTTTTTTAACAGCAGGATACAGGGCACTATAACATTCTACATATGATTGCATGATCAGTGCGGGAGCTCGTTTATATCTGTCTTTAATTGGTCATGGGAAAGGAGATAAGATAAACATACTCTTGCTATTTGACATGGACTGCAAGCCAGTGCGATTCTATACTCACCGGGTCTTGACAAATATTATTATTATCGGTTATTTGTAGAGCGCCAACAGATTCCGCAGCGCTAAATATAACAATAATACTTTATTGTATCATTATGATGGATTTTGTATGATTATTTGAAGCACCCTGGGCAGTTGCTGGTTAAAGTGAGTGCAGAGCCCTGCAGTGGAATATATATATATATATCATTTGTCTGCAGATGTACATTGTGCATATATTTTAAAAAAAATACTTGTCCCTTCAAAGCTTACAGGCAGACAGAGATTTTAATATAGTTATTTGTGTAGTAAAACAATTTTGCAATATACTTATTTATTTTGCCCCCCTTTCATGTAATTTCGCCTGCAAATTGTAGATTTTCTAATTCTCAGTTGTAAACATAACTTAATCTCTGCTATACATTTTCCCTAATTCGCTTTAACAGATAGCAATGGCAAAACAGTTTACTTTATACTAACCTAATGACTGTCTAATCCTGTTGTCTACAGACTCAAACCTTGATTGGCTCCTTCACATAATGGCAAGTGGTGTGGGGAGTTTGGCTATTGAAAAACAATTTCAGCAAACAAGATGTTAATTTGTTTTCAAAATGTTTAGACTTGGCTGATATGTTATTCTTAAGCAACACCACATTAATTACAAGGTGTTCACTGTCCCTTTAACATGACACAAAATCTGTCCCAAATGAATGAGTAGAAAGGTCACTTACCTTTAAAGTCCTGTATATAAGAATAGTAATGCATTATTTTATAAATACATTTACCTTATTAATCCTCCTCTCGACTTGGCCTTCTGTGTTTTATTTTCCTACTGATTCAGAGTGCTACAGCCAATCGTAAGCTGTAAATCTTCTATAGAAAGTAAAGGAACATACTCGTGCTTACTTCTCTCGTTCTCAAGTGTTGGGTCTCAGAAGATCTGTAAGACCAACCATGCTGCTTAAAACAGCAAGTCACTCACTACCTCTTCAGACCCTTGAACAGAAGCTAAGAGAAGACAGTATGAGTACACACATTTAGAAGGAATCTTACAGCTTTTGATTGGCTGTCACACCCTACCTCTGTAAGATAACAAACACTCACTGCAGAGGGCGGAAAAGGACAAATAAGGTAAGGATAGAGAGCCTCTCTTTAGGAAATCAACTCAAAATACTTTATTGTTCAGAGCATCTGTGAAATTCAAAGTAGTCGTCCCTCAGCTAGGCTTTTATAAAAAAGGATTTGATTTGGTAGCTTAAAATAAGACTCCAGTCATCCAACACTGTGCATATTTCACTTAAAGAAATAGCTCATTCACAGATAAATCTTCAATAAAATCACAACTTTATCCCATCAAATTAAAAACATGGTATCGCCAAAGAAAAAGTAAGCAAAGAGCCTTAATCATAGACCTTATTACACTTGTGTTACCATACACCATTTAAAACACAAAGCAGTTATTGGTTAAAATTGGAAATGCCCACTTCTACCTTATTTGTTCCCTTCTTGCCACAGTAATCAACATTCTCACAGTACAAAACAGAAAAGCCTTAAGGGTCATTATACACTCATTTTTTCTTTGCATAAATGTTTTGTAGATGATCTATTTATATAGCCCATAAAGTTGTTGTTTTTTTTTGTTTGTTTTTTTTAAATGTATAGTTTTGCTTATTTTTAAATAACTTTGCTCTGATTTTCAGACTCCTAACCAAGCCCCAAAGTTTTATGAGAATACCGTCAGCTACCTACGCCAGCTTGCTCCTGTTTGTGTAAAGGGTCTTTTCATATGCAAAAGAAGGGGGAGGGGGGAGTGTCTTATTTGCCACTTGCAGTGGGCTTTCCAGCTACCTATTCAGCAGAGCTAAACTGAGAGCTTCTAAGTAAGTTTTTAAACAGTTTTATACTGGATTTTTATATCAGTATCTCTGCATCTTATTCTTTATATTAGTGTCTATTACATGCAGTGATATGAAAATGAGTGTATACTGTCCCTTTAAGTATTATTCCGTATGTTGATACATACTTTTCATATTAAATTTATAAAATATAAAAATATTGTAACTATACATTAAATCTCCTATTTTTAATAATCCATTTAATACATTATATATGTTGATTCGATCATAGAAGTCAGGAATCGTCTATTTATCTGCATAGAGATATCTTCATTAAATACATATCAGTCACTAGATAATTCATTAAAGCACTTCTGATACATCCATTCCCTCTTCACCTGATTTCACTTAGTCCTCTTAGTAGGTGGGGCCAAAAACTTTTAGATGAAAATAGCAGTTTGATGACAGCCTTAGTCCTTTATGTGACCTTTTTTTTTATTTAAAGGGACAGTCAAGTCCAAAAAAAACTTTCATGATTAAAATAGGGCGTGTAATTTTAAGCAACTTTCCAATTTACTTTTATCACCAATTTTGCTTTGTTCTCTTGGTATTCTTAGTTGAAAACTAAACCTAGGAGGTTCATATGCTAATTTCTTAGACCTTGAAGGCCACCTCTAATCTAAATGCATTTTGACAGTTTTTCACCACTAGAGGGTGTTTGTTTATGTGTTTCATATAGATAACATTGAGCTCATGCACATGAATTTACAGAGGAGTGAGCAATGATTGGCTAAAATGCAAGTCTGTCAAAAGAACTGAAATAAGGGGCAGTCTGCAGAGGCTTAGATACAAGGTAATCACAGAGGTAAAACGTATTATTATAACTGTGTTGGTTATGCAAAACTGGGGAATAGGCAATTAAGGGATTATCTATATTTTTAAACACCAACAATTCTGGTGTTGACTTTCTTTTTAAATATCTTTATTGAAAAATGTTCATACAAACCAATAAAATGGAGAATGAGCACAAAATAAACCATAACAGAGTTATACAGTCTCAGTATTGAAGAAGTACATGGTCAAATTTCAGTTATTTACTTTACAGTTAGACATTACTAAGGAAGAAGAGAGATTACTTTTTTTATTTAACAGAAGGTACAATTTTTTTTATTCAAGAGTTATGTTCATGGTCATAAAAATATAAAATAAAACACACAATGGAAATTAGCAATACGGGGAAGTAAAAGGGGCAGTAAAAACTTTGTAATTATATGACATTTCTGTTGCGTTGCTATAGAACATATCAGCCAAATCTAAACATTTTTAAAACAAATTAACATCCTTTTTGTTGCAAATATTTTTAATATCCAAAGAGCCATCTGGGTAAGCTAACAAGGCAAGGCGCAGTCATAAATTTAATATAAAATTAATTGCTTTGCAGTTGTTATCTGATAAAAGCCAATTATGGACTCATATGTAGCAGATTTAGCCTTGAGAAGTCAGCAGGTGCATTTCAAGTTCTGAGAATTAGAAATTGCTCGATTTCCAGCGCTAAATAACATGAAAATGGGGCAAAATAAAATAATGAAAATATATAGCAAAGTTGTTTCATTACACATCACTAAACATTTTATATAAAAATCTCAAGGTGTTTACGGTCATCTACTTCAGCTAAGGCCCTTGAAAGTGAACACAATTGATTAACTCCATATTGAATATGTATACATTTTACATGATGTATATGCTATAAATTTAACTCTCAGACTGCGTAACAGAGTCAAAGTAGTGCATTGTATTTGGGCGAATTTGTCCATTTTACCATTAAAGCAATGCGCTATGATTTGTTTTCTTATGAGAGGATATATTCCACTTCTCTAAACCACTAGGGGAAGGTAGGTACTTCCATATTCCTCCAATACCTCAGGATTAACATCTTTGTGCAGTTAAAGTGAATGTCAACTTGAGCATAGTCGCTCAAGTCATAGGAAAGAATTTTAAAAATGAATGAGAGTTTCATTCATCATTTGTGTAGTATATACTTATCTTCTGTGATTTGTACCTTGGAATGATAGGATAAGCGCCGTTCTTCCGCCCGCCATATTCATCAATTGATTGACAGATGACCAATCTGCAATCAACTAATAGTTGTCCCTGTCCCCCCCATCCAGGGCGTTCAGCCCCTGTGCACAAACGTCAAGGCCCAGGGGAAACAACTATTGGTGGATCATCTATCAATCAATTGATGAATATGGCCGACGGAGGAACAGAGCTTATCCTTCTATCATTACAAGATACAAATCGCAGAAGATAAGTATATACTACACAATTGATGAATGAAACTCTCATTCATTTTTAAAACTCTTTCCTATGACTTGAGCGACTATGCTCAAATTGACATTCACTTTAAGCATTATTTAAAGAGCTGTGCAGGGTTTATATAGGATGATGGTAAGAGAGGTTTTGTCTAGCACTTTACCCATAACCTTTTTTCCGTATGAGCCATTATTAGGTTCTAGTAAGGTTGTGTAGCAGGGCAATCCTACCATATTTGGCATTATAACCGTAACCTCATCATAACAGCTTTTCTAGAGTTTACGTTACTATTTTATGTTTGTTTTTTGTTCATTGTTCAGTGTGTTTGCATTCTGTGTTGAAAAAAAGCTACTTTTTGTGAACACTTTTTCAAATTTCGCTTAAAAAAAGAGTATGAATAGATCTTAACATCTGCCTCCAGATTCTCAAGCACTGAAGATGGGTGACAACAATGTGATAGAATCCAAAGGTAAGGAAAAAAAATGACCACAAACATTCCGACTCTGTGTATAAAATAGAGTTAGGGTAGTAGAAGATAAATCATTCTTTACATCACAAAGTACAAAATATTGGAATTTTATTTTTGGGCAAATTCAAGCTCGTAGCACACGTATTGCTAACATTTGCTTGTGAATTTAAAGGAACATGGCAATTTTAATATAAAATGTTTAATAATGCATAGTAAAAAACAAACTTTTGCAATGTACTATTTGCTTTGTCCTCTTTTCCTTTAAAGCCTAACCATACTGCATAGCTGTCAGTAATTTGTATCAGCAGAGGTGACTGGATAAGATACTGCAAAAACAAAGGAAATTTTGTTAACAAAATTATAGTAGCAAGAATTGTCTAGTTCAGTAACAAAACCATATTGGGGCGAGTGATGGAGGAGTTTAGGCATTAAAAAAAGCAATTGCAGCAAACAAACATTTAAAAAAAAACTCATTTTTTAACACTTGAACTTTTGCAGTTCGTGACCCTTGAAAAGCCTCTTAAAGAGTTATGAAACCCATTTTTTTTTTCATGATTCAGATATAACATTTAAATTTTTTTAAATATATTTTTATTACATTTTTTCCCCAATATACTGTCGAGCAAATAATCCATAAAGATCAGAAGAAATGAACAGGAAATAAACATCTGTCTGATTATAGAAACAAAAATACAACAAATTCATTTTTGAATACAAAACATTTATCTATGAGCTTAATAAAGTTCACACAAAAAAAAACAAAAAAACTACCAGCATCATCAACCCGAATATCTCTTGTCCTATAATTATTCGCACAGCCAATCTCCTCTCAAGTTGGCTTCCATAATAAAGTTTGAGTGGCGCAAAGGGCGAATAATTTTGTAACAAGATATCTAATGATTTAATATATGGGGCCCATTCATTAAAAAAAATGACAATTGTTTGTTCTGCCCCCCACTTGATATTCCACTTGTTCTTTTAATATCTTTTTTAATACACTCTCTTTTTAAACTCTGAAAATGTTGGTTCTTGTTTACTTTCCATTATTTCAATATAATGTTTCTAACAAGAAGAATAGCTGTGTTGAAAAGGTTTGTGTAATGACGCAATCCCTCAAAACTACTTAATAACAATATTTGCTCTTTGCAAGAGTGAACATAACTTTTCTTAAAACACGAAAGAATAATAAAGGGTGCGCCCAATAAGAGAAAAAAAATGAATTTTGAATAATTAATCAGTAGTGATATGGATAAATAGTGCACAAGTCTTACAAGGTTTATAACTATTAATCCATCCTCGGCACAGGCTGCACCTTGGTCAGGGTCTTGGTGAACCTTGATGGCGAAGAAATCTAAAACGCAAAGGAAACAAGGGCGCCAAAATGGCCTAGCACAGTCTGTATCAAAGCGGTATGATATAGTGTAGAGAATGCTCACAAAAAGAGAGCATTGCCAGGTGCTCTAATAGCAAGGACTTCCCAGCCATCCAGCTGACTGATCACAGGTAGCAGAATACAAAGATACTCCAGATGGCAGGATACACAGGTACTCCAATATTCATTCATCAGATGTCCACAATAAAATGGATCTTTGTGGCTAGGTGTAATTGCATAAAAAACTTTATTAAAAACTTAAGACAACGTGTTTCTTTGCCTAACAGGGCTGGTTCATCAGGCCTATAGTGCCAACTGCTTAGAAAAAAGTGTGCAAAAGCAGCTGCATGCTGGAACAGAGTGCAGCAAACATCCTCTGTTCCTGCATACAGCTGATTTTGCACACTTTTTTTCTAAGCAGTTGGCACGATAGGCCTGATGAAATAGCCCTGCGAAGCTGAGAAACGCGTTTCCTTTTAAGTTTTTAAAAGCAGCCTAGATGCTGCAATGCATACTGGTATCAGGCGTAGTGGGCAATTGCTGGGTGCCTCAAGATTGAGGCATTCAGTGATGTCTGAAAAACTGTCCCATGGTCCTGTGAGCAACATCACATTATTATTATTATTATCGGTTATTTGTAGAGCGCCAACAGATTCCGCAGCGCTATAAACAAAGACGGAGTACAACAAAACAATTATAGGGATCAAATGGGTAGAGGGCCCTGCCAAGAGATGCACTGTTGTAGTCAGCTCTTAAGAAGGTGATCTACAAACAGCTGGACTCTTAGGCTTACATGCTAAGGTGGTTCAGGGGATAGCAATGGAGGAGAGGAACTGGTATTGGGAAAGGTTAGTGTAGGTTGTATGCATCCCTGAACAGTAGAGTCTTTAGGGAGCGCTTGAAGCTTTTAAAACTAGAAGAGAGTCTTGTGGAGCGAGGCAGAGAGTTCCACAAGATGGGAGCCAGTCTGGAGAAGTCCTGTAAACGGGAGTGTGATGAGGTGACAAGAGAGGAGGAGAGTAGGAGGTCATGAGCAGAGCGAAGGGGACGGGAGGGAGAGTATCTGGAGACAAGGTCTGAGATTTAGGGGGGAGCAGTGCAGTTGAGGGCTTTGTATGTCAGAATGAGAATTTTGTGTTTGATCCTAGAGGCAAGAGGAAGCAAGTGAAGGGATTGGCAGAGAGGTGCAGCAGATGAAGAGCGACATGTAAGGAAGATGAGTCTGGCAGAGGCATTCATTATGGATTGTAAAGGAGCTAGGCGGCAGGTGGGGTGACCAGAGAGGACAGAGTTGCAGTAATCAAGGCGGGAAAGAATGAGAGAGTGGATTAAAATCTTAGTTGTGTCTTGTGTAAGGAAGTGTCTAATTTTAGAGATGTTTTTAAGGTGGAAGCGGCAGGCTTTAGCCAAGGACTGAATGTGAGGAGTGAAAGAAAGATCTGAGTCAAATGTGACCCCGAGACATCGGGCATGCGGTGTAGGGGTAATGATGGAGTTGTCGACAGTTATAGAGAGATTGGGGGTGGAGAGTTTTGAGGAAGGTGGGAAAATAAGGAGCTCAGTTTTGGAGAGATTTAGCTTGAGGTAGTGAGAGGACATCCAGTTAGAGATGTGAGAAAGACAGCTAGTGACACGGGTTAGCAAGGAAGGAGATAGGTCTGGTGCAGAGAGGTAGATTTGGGTGTCGTCGGCATACAAATGATATTGTAAACCGTGGGACTTTATTAGCGAACCTAGTGATGACGTGTAGATTGAGAAGAGAAGGGGACCGAGGACAGAGCCTTGCGGTACTCCGACAGAAAGTGGTGACGGGGCAGAGAAGGCTACACTAAAGGTACGGTTTGACAGGTAGGAAGAGAGCCACGAGAGGGCTGTGTCACAGATGCTGAAGGATTGGAGGGTTTGGAGCAAAAGAGGGTGCTCAACAGTGTCAAAGGCTGCGGACAGATCAAGGAGGATAAGCAGAGAGAAGTGGCCTTTTGATTTTGCTGTAAGTAGGTCGTTGGTAACCTTAACAATTGCTGTCTCTGTGGAGTGATGGGGACGAAATCCAGATTGCAGTGGGTCAAGAAGGGAGTTTATTGTAAGGAAATGGGATAGGCGTGCATAAGCTAGTTTATCGAGAAGCTTTGATGCAAGAGGGAGGAGGGAAATAGGGCGGTAGTTGGATGGGGAGGTAGGATCAAGGGAAGGTTTTTTGAGGATGGGTGTGACCAGTGCATGTTTCAGCGATGAGGGAAATATACCGGTGCTGAGGGAGAGGTTGAAAGTGTGTGCGAGTATAGGGGTGAGGGTAGCAGAGAGGGAGGGGAGTAGCTGTGAGGGGAATAGGGTCAAGGGGACAGGTAGTGAGGTGAGAGCGCAGTATAAGTGCCGAGACTTCTTCCTCAGTGACAGGGGAGAATGAGCTAAGTTTAAGGTTATGTGGGTTGTGGTTGATTGAGAGCATTTGAGGGGGTGAGAGAAAGGAATTAAGTTGAGAGCTGATTTCATTTCTGATGGAGTCGATTTTGTTATTGAAGTGGCTGGAAAAGTCTTGAGCTGACAGAGAAGTTGTATTAGGAGGTGGGGGAGGAGAGTATTGAAAGTGGAGAACAAACGTTTTGGGTTTGAAGAAAGATTAGAGATAAGAGTAGAGAAGTAGTGTTGCTTATGGAAATTAAGGGCAGAATAGTAGGAGTTCAAGATAAATTTGTAATGTTGAAAATCAGCTGAATTCCTAGATTTTCTCCAGTGCCACTCAGCAGTACGGGAACATCTGCGTAGGTATCGTGTCAGAGGAGTATGCCAGGGCTGAGGATGAATGTTTGATTTCCGAGCTATGGTAAGAGGGGAGAGATTGTCAAGGACGGAGGTAAGGGTGGAGTTATAGTGGCAGATAGATTGGTCAGGGCAGGAAAAGGAGGAGAAGGATGAGAGGGGAAGTTTGAGGGAATTAGAAAGCTGTTGTTGATCTAATGACATAATGCTTCTGTGAAGTTTGGTGTGAGGAGCAGAAGGAGGGAGAGTTGTAGGGAGGGATGATATGTTGCAAGTAAGGAGATGGTGGTCAGAAAGAGGAAAGGGTGAGTTTGTGAAGTTTGAGTGCATCGATAGCTATATATATGTATATTTTTTTAATAGATTTTTTTTATTGAGTTTTTTGCTTTAACACTTAAATTTTATTTTCTGCCAATCGAGGGATTAAATATAAAGTGCCAAACATAGCACTAGGTAAATACCCTGGGCTGTCTAAACTCTATAAATATATACTTTTGTGTAGCAGTTTCGAATTGGGTGACCGCTGTTTACCAAATTTGAGCTTTAAACCAATAATTCCATCTTTGTAGTATTTGGCCTATACTTGCTATAAATTACTTGGAAACCTAGACATATGGGGTATCCCTAAAATCAGTTTAGCTACACTAGTTCAGTAGAAATGATTATAAAGAACACTGCAAAAAAATATTTTGTTTTGTTTTTATTTTAACCCCATTTTTCAGTATTAAAGGGATATGAAACCAAAAAAATAAATAATTTTATAATTCAGAGCATTCAATTTAAAAAACAAAAAAGGTCCAATTTACTCCTATTATCAAATTTGTTTCATTTCTATGTTGTTCTTTGTTGAAGAGATTCCTACGTAGGTGTCTGGGGCACTACGTAGCAGGAAATCGCGCTGCCATCTAGTGCTCTTGCAAATGGATAACATTCTTGCAAAACTGCTGCCAAATAGTGTTCCAGACACGTGCTTGCTCCTGAGATTACATCCCTGATTTTCAACAAAAGAACATAGAAAATAGATATTAGAAGTAAATTAGAAAGTTGTTTAAAATGTTATGCTCTATCTGAATCACAAAAGAACATTTTTGCTTTTTATGTCCTTTAATACTTTGCAATGTTAGAACATTTTATTATTTATAAATGTTATTTAAAGGGACATTAAAGTCCAAAATTAAACTTTCCTGAGTCAGAGCATTCAATATTAACTTTCAAGTTTACATTTATTACCAAATTTGCTTCAAACTCTTGATATCCCTTTATTAAAGACCATACCTAGGTAGGTTCAGGAGCATCAATGCGTTGCTGGGAGCTAGCAGGTGATTGGTGGCTGCACATATATTCCTCTTGTCATTGGCTCACCAGATGTGTTCAGTACAGTAAGGATAAAGAGAACAAAGCAAATTTGATAATAGAAGTAAATTGGAAAGGTGCTTAAAACTGCATGCTCTATCTGAATCATGAAAGTTTAATTTAGACTTTGCTGTCACTTTATTCTCTCCAAAGCACAAATTAATTGCATAATTGTAATTATGATTTGTGCAAACAAACAGTGAAAAAATATAATATTAGCTCATAGCCTGATAATCTTATAAAGGGACAACAAAGTCAAAATGAAACTTTCATGATTCAGATAGAGCATGTCATTTTAAACAATTTTTCAATTTACTTCTTTCTAATTGGCTTTTTTTCTTTTGGTATCCTTTGTTGAAAAGTATCCCTAGGTCAGCTCAGGAGCAGTAATGCACTACTGGGAGCTAGCTACTGATTGGTGGCTGCATATGTATGCCTCCTGTCATTGGCTCACACAATGTGCTCAGCTAGCTTACACAATGTGCTCAGTTAGCTCAGTAGTACCCTGATGTTATTTCAACAAACAATATCAAGAGAATTAAGCAAATTTGATAATTGAAGTACATTAGAAAGTTGTTTAAAATTGTATGCTCTCTCTGAATCATAAAGAAAACATTTTGGGTTTCGTGTACCTTTAAATTTTAGCAGAGCGGTCAGTAAAATTATCCAGGTGGTGTGTCCCTTAAAGGGACAGTATACACCAATTTTTATATAACTGTATGTAATAGACACTACTATAAAGAAGAATATGCACAGATACTTATCTAAAAATCCAGTATAAAATCGTTTCAAAACTTACTTAGAAGCTCCCAGTTTAGCTCTGTTAAAAAAGGTTAACTGGAACACCCACTGCAAGTGGGAAATAGCAGACAATCACCCTTCCTCTGCATATGAAAAGACTCTTTAGGAGTCTGAAAATCAGAGCAATGTTATTTAAAAATAAGCAAAACTATAACATTTAAAAAAAAACAACTGTATGGGCTATATAAATAGATCATCTACTCAACATTTATGCAAAGAAAAATCTAGTGTATAATGTCCCTTTAAGTAGGTCTTAGGAAGATCACTGGTTATGCATCATTTTATGTAGCAAGCACTAAGGGGCTGTTCCTAGTTGCCAATATCTGCAGCTTAAATAGGCCATATCAGTGCTAACTCAATATCCCCAGGAGAGGACTCCTGTAAGAACCTGTCTAGAAGTTTAAAGTGATAGCAAACAGTGTGGCTATTAAATAGTGCATTTAAAGGGACAATAAAGTCAAAGTTTAAAATAGGAGATAACATTTTAAGCAATTTTCTAATTTACGTCCAGTATCACATTTACTTTGTTCTCTTGGTATCCTTTGTTGAAGAGCAAATCTAGGTAGGCTGATAGGAGCGTGCACATGTCTTAGTAGTCTATGGCAGCAGTGTTTGCAACATTGTTTACAGCAATATACTACATGGTTGCAAACACTGCTGCCAGATGGTTAGACATGTGCTTACTCCTGAATTCACATAGGATTTATCAGAGCTTACCAAGAGAACTAAGCAACATTGGTAATGTAAGTACATTAGTAAATTGTTTAAAGGGACAGTGCACTTCAGAATTGTTATTGTTTAAAAAAATAGATAATCCCTTTATTACCCATTCCCCAGGTTTGCATAACCAACACGGTTATATTAATATACTTTTTACCTCTGTGATTACCTTGTATCTAAGCCTCTGCAGACTGCTCCCTTATTTCAGTTCTTTTGACAGACTTGCATTTTAGCCAATCAGTGCTAACTCATAAAAAAACTCTGTGGGAGTGAGCACAATGTTATCTATATGGCACACATGAACTAGCACTTTCTTGCAGTGAAAAACTGTCAAAATGCAGGCGGCCTTCAATGGCTTAGAAATTAGCATATGAGCTTACCTAAGATTTAGCTTTCAACAAAGAATAAAAAGAGTACAAAGCAAAATTGGAAAGTTGCTTAAAAGTGCATGCCGTATTTAAACCATAAAAGTTTAAATTTTGACTAGACTGTCTCTTTAAAACTTCATGACCTATCCAATCGTTTTGCTTTATTTTAACTTTACTGTCCCTTTAAATATATGCACTGTACATTTGCCATGAACCTAAGCTTTGTTTTAATATGCACTATAGAAAAGTCTATTTTTTTTAAAACATAACTAAACTCAAGCAGCCAGCCAAACAGGAAAACTAAGTGCAGACAGGCTTTAAAGAAACACTTGATAAGAACAGAAATATTTAGAACAAAAGCCATGCACCTGACTTGTTTAGAGTTGATGCTAATAATAAAATCGTTTGTGCGTGGCACTGAGTTTTTTTCAAATAAATTGCAAAAAACAATTTTATTCCTAATCTCACAAAGCCCTTTAGCAATATTTACAAAATGAGGATTACATGG